>NW_009258671.1:4832302-4896903 GCF_000687185.1 Egretta garzetta | reverse complement strand
CACTCTTTCTTCCAGGAGGAAAGCTGATAATAACATAGAGATAACATTTCTGAGATCAAACCAATCCAGAAGAGGTTCTCTTCTTTTTTCTCTTATCTTTGAGAGATTTATGTGTATGGGAAGATTTTTAACTTACTGTTTTGAAGAGAAAACCTCCCACATTAAAACAGCACCCCTATTTTTTCTGTGCAGGTGCAGGAGCAAACAACCCTTGCCTATAGACCTTGCAATCTAAACTGAGAGACATGGAGAGAAAAGTAGGGGCACAGGGACCAGTGTTTCATTCATAGGGCCGGAGACATAAACTAGATGCCTGATATGCTCCTGAAATTCGCAGTGACACAGTCTGCCTCCTCTTCACATTGCTTCAGATGACAAATGCCATGGGACTTTCTAAAGGGTTAAGTGCAGCCATATAACAGGTAAGCCATTCACAAATGAGCACAAATTCTGGTAATACAAAATTCACAATAAAGTTTCTAATTTAAAAAAATAGCAAGTCCTTTCCTTTGTATTCCTTCAGGACAGGTAGACTCACAGACTCACTGAATCAGCTTGTGGGTTTTGTGCTATTTTATTCAGCTCTTCAAAAATAAATAGTTATAACTTGCTGGTGAGACCATGATTCACCAGTATGGGGGATCTGGCAGCAGGAAATTCCCACCATCCCCCATTTGCCTGGTGTGCAGTTCAAGTCCATGTGGCTGACGGCCCGTCTTTGCTGTACTACCCTGTGCATTGCTTAGAGCTTCACTGTGGGCTGAGACAGGTAAGCACTGACAGACCTGGTTGAAGTGGTTTCCCACCCACTTTGGGAACGCCTGAAATGTCTGTCAGTTCTGATGAACTGGTGTATCAGGTAGAGCTATCTATTCTCCCCTAACTTGGACTTCTACCTCTGGAACCAAGCTTTGTTTCAAACAACAATGATGTTTGCTGTTACAAGAGTGTAACACAAAAAAATACTCTTATTTTAGTAGGATTCCTGTTAAAATACATGCTATTCAAGCTAAAGTGTCCCTCATGTTCAGTATGCATGGACAAATATTAAGGACAAGTGTTTTCAAAGTTTAACAAATGTTAATACAGGAGAGTTCCTAAGTTACTTAGTTTGTCTTGAAAATATTCCCTGGGGTTTCCTGTTTGGCCTTTAACAACATTTTCCTTTACATAAGTTATGTATATTGCATATAAACATGTGCATTTCTATAGAAATGTATCAACTGTTCCCCATCCCTGGCAGTATGCATGGGTAAGGAAAACCATTCCAAGAGGCTGCACGTTTTGTGGACCATGCTCGCAGAGGTTGGGCGCTTTGGCTGTCAAGAACATGGAGCAGGCTGTTTCAGTCTCTGATTCCTCACTGTCTGGTTATCAAGCAGTTTCTCAGTGTAACTTGTCTTTTTTCCTCTCTCCCACTTCTGTCCCTTGTTTAGCATGAAATGTCGGCATCCAGCTGCTCAGCAGCAGCATGTATTTCTTGCCTAGCTCCAAGGGTGAGGCTGCGCGACAAACGTACTGCTCAGCCAAAGGGAGATGGCTGCATGCATAATGCTCAACCGAGTCTGTAGCCCGCTAGGTAGCTTCTTGACAAAGACAAAAATCCTCTTTGCCAGGTTCATGGGGGTGGAATAAAAGGTCAGGTGCTGCCTTGGCCTTTGGTGCTTCTGTCATTATAGAAAAGTATGTTCTGCGAGATATGGTCAGTAGTATCTGCCTGTCTGAAGAGCTGTGCAGCTTCTGCTAAGGTACTTTGTAAATGCCTGTACTTAGATGGTCAGATCTCTTTTCCGGCTCGCAAACTGGAGAAAACTGTTTTTCAGCCGGTCTTTTTTTCCTGGTTTTTGCCGCAGACTTATCCATTACTGAGAAAAATGTTGTACCATCCTATGGTTCACTGAACTTCAGAAGTAATATCTCTTTCTGTGATGTTTACACCTTTCAAATATTTCTGGATTTCTACTCCTTCCTGATACTTTTAAACATCCTTCAGCCCACGCAACTTATTTAACTTTTACTTTTACTTATAATTATCCCTTGAAGTTTATTGTCTTTCATCAATACTCTGCTGAGAACAGTAGTGCCTGGACCTGAATGTAGTATTGATCACACTGTAGTCCTCAACAATGGCTCTGTTACCATTATTGTCTGAATCATTTACACCATCCCTAGCAGACTGGCTTTTCTACAGCTTGTTCTGTACCTCAAGCTGTTTTTAGTACAATTCTTCTCATACAGTCTAGAGAAAAGAAGAAAAAACAACTCTAGCAACCATGCAGTAGCGCTGGAATCAGGCCCGCAGTCGTCATGGTACTGAATGTGCAACAGAGGAATTGGATAAATTTTGGGCCAGCAACTAATGGCTTCTGTAATCATGCACCTGGTTTACATCAGAGAGTATCTCTTCCCTTCAGAGCTGCACCACGAAAATACAACTTCCCAGAGAAATTAGGGCCTATGCTGAAAAATAGCACTGAAAAACATGTTCATATGACATAAAATGGCTGACATAAAATGTATTGATGGATTACAGATGAGGTTTGTTCGGTCAACAGGTTTTACAAGGTGAACACGGAACCTGGACACAAAGTTGCCCCTAGTCTGAGTGGGATGTAGGGGGTTAAAGTCCAGAGTCATCTTTGAAAGATCACAGAAACACAAAAAACAACCTCAAAAGAAGATGTTAAGAGGTCATAAGGTTCATCACCATTTTTCTGGGCAGGATCAGTTCACTAATGAGTCCTAAGAAGGGGTTGGCTAAACTATTCTCTGCATTTCTCAGTGATAACAGATCCACGGCCTTCCAAGGCAATCTATTTATTCTTCACTGTGCTACTGTTAGACAGCTTGCCTTACCATCTAATTTAAATCCCTTTACTGCAAATTAAACAGAAAATTCTTTGTTTGCAGTTTCCTACTTTGCAGAATCTGCCATGATAGTTCACAGTCTTTTAAGATGCTATGGTTAGCATGTATGAGCCAGAACTGTACTGTGCTAGGTGCTGTTCAGATGCCAGACAGAAGAGAGACGTGTTTCCCAAAGAGTTAAGAAACAAACAGGAAAACACAAAGTAAATGAGAATAAGCACAAGACAAAGGTCATAAATCTCAGGAGATTTATACCCTGATACTGCCAGACTACTGTATTTGCTGACGTACCTGCTGGCCACCTACACACAACACCTACACCTTTTACTCAAGAGCAAGCAATGGATCACTGGTGTCCTTACCAGTAGTTTTAAAATAGACAGGCACAATGACTGTAGCCTGTATTTTTAGGGATAGATTTGGGAAAGTACATGGCTGTGACGCAAGTCAGTGACGTATGTTTGACCCCTCTAGGTAAAACTCCACCACATGAGAACTTTTTCACCCACCTCAGCAGTGAACTTCAATCCCAGAAATTGACTTTTTATCATTTACAGTGTCAGGATAAGCAGTCTCTGCCCTTTAAATCATCTTTAAGAATAAGAATAGGTTATGTTCTTTCTAATAAGGGGTCCTGCTGCTACAGCAAGCTTCACTCTACTTCCCTCACTCGGGGTATTGATTACATGCCAAAGCTACGTCCTCATTTATGTGAATCAGCTGAGAAATGGCAGGATTGACAATGAGCGTTCCATGTACAGCTCATCATCCTGAAGTGCTGTAGTTTTTTAGTGTGTTATGATCCATAACCCGGTTATAGTCTACTTCATTTTTCAAGTGTACAAGATTACATATGGCCATGCACATCCGCATGTTTTTTTTGTTAGTGCAAACGCTCTCAGTACATGCATTTCCTTCCCAAAGTATCACCTCCTGTTGCTGTTTGCAAACGAATCGTGTCCCATATGCCATCCTAGAAGTGGCTAGATTTCTGGGAACAGTGAGATGACCACTTTCTCATAGGATTATGACAAGAAAGAGCTATGAAGGGAAAAGAAGTGTCTTTTAAATTTTAATCACTGAAGTAGAATTGACAAACCTGGAGTTCATTGTTCTGCATGCAGACTTCTTACAGTTTCCAGGGAGGTGGTTTTGAAATACATTTTTTTTGAAACACCAAAGCAACTTAGAGTCACTGGTCATAGTAAAAATAAGTGGATTTAGAGCCCTAGGTCACAAAGCCACAGAGAGTTTAAGGGAAAAATAAAAACCTTTTGGAAAAAAAATAATTATGGAAATTCAATTTGGGATTGGGTTCATTTCACCTGATGCTGTCTGTGTAAAATGCTGCCTGAAGCCAATACTGCTGCCAGAAGATGCTCCTCCTTGAAGTCCTATTTCCCTCCACTCTGTAAGAGTGATTCAGTTTCTAGTCAAAAGCAATTAGTGACATTTTAGATGCCCTAGGGTTCCTGCCTGACCTTCAGCTGCTTCTCCACAAGTCTTGGGTCTCTTGCAGCCCCTGTGCCACAGCTGGCAGTCCCATGTGTGTGTTTCAGGTGTCCGGATGGTGTCTGGGCAAGGTAGCCTGTCTCTTGCTACTAGTTGAAACTAAACACTTTGCTTTTAGACACCTTTGTGCTGCTGAGACACCTGATGATAAAACATCAAAACCATTTAATTTAAGAGGATGCTGTCAAGGCCCTGCATTTGCTCTTGAGCTGGTGGTCACCTTACCCTGCAACAGGCCAGTTCAGGTTTTGACCTGCACTGTTCAGCTCCCTACTGTCCTCCAGGCAGTCTCAGACAAGCCCCAGTCTCTACAAGGAGGCGAGTGGGACTCTGGCAATGCAGCCAGGTTTGGAAGAGAGAGTGAGACTCCAGCAACACCAACTCAGAGCAGCTCAGACTTTGAAGTGGTCAAAAGATAAGAAAAGCTGAAGTTTTCTTTCTACAGTGTAGTAACAACATAAGTCTTTCTCCATGCTTCCCATTCTCTCCCCCTTCTTCCCAGTTCCAACAGAAGGGGCTGAGCTGGTTGTCTTCATGGTTTATTTTGTGTTAACTTGTCTAATTCCAACGGCAGGAGAACCAGGGCTTATTTTCAATGCCAAACACATTCCATTTTGTGTTGTGAAGAGAATATACTTTACATTGACCAATACCGAAGGCAGGTGGTTAATTTTCACAGACTCGTTCTATGTTTTGATTTTGGCCCTGTGGTCTGTGCATAAAGAGAGGCTCTGAAGTTGCTACAGAAGGGAGTAGGTGAGTAACTTCATCTTTTCCAAGTCTCTGCTTGTCAAATGTTTCCTGGATGCAATGCGTAGCCCCTTTCTAAGGCTAAGGGTTTAAACATCATCAAGAAGTGTCGCTGATCTGTCAGAGCAGGAGGAAAAGAGCAGGGAAAATGTAAACTTCACATTGAGGTAGATGCAAGTAGAATCCCTTCTGCTGGCTAGGGTGCATCATGGCATGGCCTTTTTAAAGGATAGAGGTATAATAGCAGCTCCCAGACATCATGAGAGCTGCATGAGGCCAAGAACTATAACACCTTCTCATTTCTTGCATCTATACCAGAGTGAGCTGCAGACGATACCGGGTCTGTATATTTGATGAACAGTTCTGTCTGGTATGAGCAGAGAACAGAGCAATATCACCCCAAAAGCTGGAGAGCAACTGCACCTTCACTAACAGTGTGCTTCAGAGCAGTCTCCACAGACACATCATGTGAAGGAAAAGCTCATAACGAGCCTTAGCAGTGCTTATCTGCAGACTCCTTGCTCAGACTCCACATACACGAGTGTGTGTTTGTCACACATATGGGCTGACCTGTATTTTTCTTAGACCACAGGTTGGTCCTATTTGTGAGGCTGCCACAGTAAACTTTCTACTGGCCAATCTTCTAATCAGCAGATTTCTGGCTCCCTATCTGCTTTGCTTCCCTTTCTGCTCCCCTCTCCCATTTTACAAGGGAAAAAAATGCAGGAGCAGAGATAAAACCCCTAGCTACAGAACCAGCAAGGCTAGGCACCAAGCATGACTAGCTCTTTGCCTGAGGACCAAACCCACTGTCCATGACTGTCATGAGTCGTACAATCACTGAGCAGTAGCTTATGGAAACGGCTTCTTTGATTCCCACTTCCTGCCTTTTTTCTGTTTACTGCTCCACCGCTTGACCTATTCAAGCCCACGATCTGAGCTTTTACTCCAACCAATCCATGAGACAGAAAAGTGTTTCTGACTCTTAAGGGTTGGGGGGTTTTTTTGGTGGTTTTTTTTTTTTATTCAGCTTTGTATTTTTACTTGTGTGTAAGAAAACTGGATACAAGAGAGAGTTAGAGAGTCAAACAAGAAATTGCATCCTCTAAATGTATGCTAGGAATAACCTCAAGCTAGCAACCCTGGATAAGTTACCTTTTGCTTGATGTTGGCATGTTATGACTGGAGAGTAATTTACTAACTTTTCCAGCTCCCACAATGGATAGCAATCTGATATCTGTTAGATTATCCTAGGTAAACACTCATCATCCATATTAATTCCTGCTTCTGGCTGTGGTTATTGATCATCTAGCCAGAAGGTGACGTATTGCAAATGCACAGGGCTGATGCTGATGTATTCAGAAGGTATTCACCTGGCTAATGGGGTGCATCTCCAAGTGTATCCATCTTTCAATCATTTCCCTGACTTCCTGCAAGACTACAGGTTTCCCTCAGGAGTCATCAGACCTTCTACTTCTCCATCTACAGGGCTGACAAGAGATCCCTTTAGACTCCTCTGCCTTGCCACGGAAGGGGAGGGTACCTTCACTCCGAAGATTTAAAAAGGGACCCCCAAACCTTGTGACACATTATCCCAAGAAAAGACTGAAGATTTGCCACTGAACTAAGTATGAAGGTGAGTGAGACTCTTTTGGTGTGTGGGAAATATTTGGTTTGCAACTTATGTTTTTTCATGTGAGTATAATATTTAGGAACTGCAGGGGGGCTTAATAATTTTAACTTTAAAATAACCTGAGAGGAATATATACATAGTTATATTCAGCACGCTTGAAACAACTGCATTAAAAAAACATTAATAGCACAATGAGCTCTCAAAAACAGGATGAAATAAACCACTCTGAATCATAATGTTAGATGCTATCTGTTGCCCCTCACTGTTATCAATGCATGAATAACGACATGGTCTGTGCGAACAAGCAGAGATGCAACTTGTTCGCACAGGATTCACACTCCATGCTTTCATTTGCATGTGCTGCATCAGCGAACAAACTCCAAGAATCAAAAAAGCCTCTCTCGTGACATGTGTGTAATCATGGTTGATGCAAATAGGATGCTAAGTTTAAAAACTTTCTTTTCCTGAGGAAGTAGTGATCCGCTCTCCTGGTTGGTTGGCGGGTTTGTTTGGAATGGCAAGTCCCCTACATTTCCTTGTTGTCTAAACTCTATGACTCGAGGTTTGGTAAAATCAAGATATACTTTATATAATCTTTTCCCCTTAGTTTGTACATTATTCTCATTTCTTGAGGATCTAACGTCCTTGTAAACAGGAGCACAAAAGGTGCTTGCCACATACCACAAAGGTATGGAACCTTCATAATAACTGCGAGTAAAGAGAATAAAATATGTTTGATTTAACATTCATCATCCCATCAGATCACTGTGTATTGAAGCTGAAATAGCTACTGAGCAAGAGGAGGTTTGGCAGCAAGACAGGGAGAAAGGAGCGACTGGAAGTACCCTTGCATTTAGATTTGAAGTTGAGAGGATCTACAGATCTGAAAGGCTTTTCTTGTACCTTGTGGTTCTTTGTTGTGCACAGGGACTGCGTAAACTGACAGCATCTGCAATGGCACTGTTCCTGGCAGCATCCTTCTTATCCTTCTCCTGGAGTGCACCTCAGGTAAACAGCTTGGTCAGGCTGAATGTGCATCACCCATGAATCTCGCAGGTTGGTGCTGTTTAGGTATTTGTACTAGTTAGTAATGGCATGCAACATTGATATGTCTCTTTTCTCTTTTTTTTGGCATAAAGGCTCATTTCCAAAGGAGAAACTGGACTCCTCAGGCTATGCTCTATTTGAAGGGTGCACGTAAGTCCCAAGCTCTTTCCATTTTGAGGAGATAACTTTCTCTACCACTGGATTATTCCTGGTCTGCTTGGCTCCACACAAGCAGTAAATCCCCGAGGATGCTGTGGAGGTAGAAGTTCTGAGGCCTGCAGGGATGGGTGAATTGTTATTCCTTCTTGTCTCTGAAACAGTGGCATTGCCAGTATTATTACTGTTTTTTAAAGAAATCAAATTGAAGAAAGCAAGTATTGGAATAAGAAAGCAGAACAAACTACTGAAAATGTATAGAGTTTGAAGCTTGATTGTAAAACCTATTGGAAAAGCAGTTTCCTTGTCTGAAATAATCCTAAATGGGGTTTAAGACACATGGGATATAGTTATCATTCCTTATTCTCTCTCAGGCTTTATTAAAACACCTTCTCAAACAACAGGAGAACACACATTCCTATTACAAGAATCTTGCGTTAGAGTTCGTATCAAGACCACAAGTAACCTCTTCTGCGGAGAACTTGGACGTCAGTGTTATCAATATTGTGGTGTTAAGGCTGCACAGATGACCTTTTGAGTTTCTGTTGTTAGTCCAGAGCTAAAGAAGCATTAAATATAAAGATAAAATTTAGAGCCAAAGAGAGATTTTGTCCCCTGATGCAAATCCACAAAATTTAGCAGAAATATTTGTATTTTTAAAAATTCTATTCTGAATTATCGTTTCAAAATTAAGAGCTATCAAGTACAGTAGATATTAAGAGAGCAAGAAAAATAGCTTTCTTGATATTAAAAAAAAATAATTGAAGCTTATGATCCTGACAGAAATGCAAAAGGGAGACAATATAAATAATAACACCACAAAATAAATATAGGCTCTAAACAACTGTAAGTGCAACTGAAAAAAGTTCTAGTGACATTAATTATTTCTATTCATAAAAGCAAAGAATTTGCCCCTTTTTTGTTTTGTTTAATTGTTCCATCTTAATAATGCACCATGTCCTATAACAACTTGTGTATCATTCTTACTGATGTATAGGAAGTAATGTGATTTTTTTTTTAGGTTTTTTTTTTTCATTTTTTAAATAGAAATATCCCTTTAAAAGGCAATACTTTACAGTCCAGCAAAGAGATTGAAGGCTTTTGACTGTACAGCAGTTGAGGAAAGAGGGAGGAAAAGACAGTAAATTCCTCCCAACTCACAGTTCCTACAGCAGGTTAATACAAGAATGAAAAGTGCTGAAACACCAGTTCTATGGAATAAAGTATGTCTTGAGCGTTCCGGGTTAGGATGGGCTATTGGTGATTTGGAAAGACCCCAGGATGGACTTATGCCTCTCATTTTATGTTTGTAAAAGTATTGCTGTGATTGTGTATTTTGAAAAGACTAGTTCAGGGATCATAAAGTAAGAATTGCAACAGATTCAGGAGCTTGTTTTCACTTTTTTCCCACTGCTTTTGTAGAGGGACGTCGATTCATCTCAGATGAGAGCCAGCAAAAGGATCTGTATGACAGAATGCAGCTTGGTAAGTACATGTGCACAGGTCTATGTAATAAGTCAGCCTTTCCTCACATTATGGGAGAAATCTGTGAAAACTGGAGGGGATTTGTTTTCCTGGAATTATATTCAGGGAAGCAATTAAACTCCCTTTTGTTAGTTCCTTCATTTCAAAAAGCACATGATAAAAACTGTCTGACTTTTCTCTCTTGTGTATCTGTGTGACTTCATTTACATAAGTGATGTTCCAGACTGACCTGGCTGCTAAGCAGGATTATCATCAGTACCTTTGACTTTCTTTTTCCACTGGAAAAAATTCAATCAATTATTAATTGTGCTGAACTGACAAATGACAAAAATAAACAACATTAATCCATGTTAGATAATGTTTCTGGAGGAAACAGAATGTTGTAGCAAAGAAAGGAGCATATAAAAAAAAGAAAATGTTCTTTTTACCTTCTAAGGGACTTTAAAACCATCTCCTTTTTAAAAAGATTGCTAGTCTCTTCTGTGTTAGATATTTATCAGGCTGGGTTTGAGCAGAGAATGTTATAGAGTGAAGGAGACAACAGTATTTTTTTCTTGTTGGGTCTCTAGTTATAGAGATAAAAAAGCAAAGAACAAAATAAATAACTGCCAGTAAATGCTAACAAACCATGCATCTCTGATTTTATAATTCTAGAAACACGCAGCCAAAACACAAATCCTTTATCTCTTTCTGAAGCTGCAGCACTGTTCCTTAGTTCATTACAGAAAGCACAAGAAGGAGGTAAATGCATGTTTTGTCTTACCCTGGCTTTTTAAAAAGGGGTTTACCAGTATTTAATTTACTGACAATTTAGTAAGTTGATCTAAAAGGCCTGCTTTGAGATGAGATATTATTCCATAGAGTGCATTGTATTAGGGTGTACATTTACACAGATTAGAATATGAATCAGATAAATGATAGCAGGTAAACTTTTGCATATTCTGCTTTTAATTTGCTTTTCAGATGTTTATTGGTTTGAATTCAAAAGAATGGCTATTTTGAATTGAATTTTCCAGAACAAAACTCTACTGGGGTTCCTTTTTCTGCAGAATATTGTTTGCTTGTGAAATTTTCGTTCCTCCATTGGCTCTTATGTCCTGCTGGAAAGGCTTAAAAGCATCCTGAAACGCCCCAGCAGACCTAAAAAGCCCCAGCAGAGGAGCTGTGGGATTCACATCTGGCTCCTGAGACCTCTGTCACTGGCACAGCTGACAAGGGGTCCCAATGACATTTAGAAGCAGAGCCCTGAAATATCCTGAAAAATCCCGTAATTCATTCATGTGTTCCCAGCCTCCCAGAGATATTGTCTAACCCTTCCACCTCTGCCTCCTCACCACCTGCTTCCTCACCACCTGCTATGTGCTTCCACTTCTCACTTCAGAACCTCAGAATCCACATGTCCCTTCCACAGCACCCTCCAGCAAAACCCAGCTAGAGTCAGGCTTAAGTAACTTTCGTTTCCTCCTCTCCTTCACACATATTGCACCCCCTTAGATGAGGACCCCTGTCCTATGTTCCCCAGCTACCTCACCCTGCTATAGTTCACCTTTCCTCCCTAGACCAGCTTTCCTGCAAAGCCATTGTCCTGAACCCCCTCATCGTCTGACGCATATATACAGCTCACGAGGCTGAGACCCTAAATCTATGCTATCAATGTCCTCTGTCTTTCTACCTTCCACCTCTTCAGGTGCTTAGACTATTTTTCTGAAATGGAGCTGGGGACAGGGAGGTTGTAAAAGGAGGATACATCCTACAGTGCTGTGGAGAGCCTGCGCTGTGCTCTGGCCCCTGGGTGCTGGGGAGGCTGTTGTAGCATATACAAGGCCAGGAGTTTGTTTAAGTTATGCTCTTCCCCTCCTTGGTTCTGGACAGGGGGAACAGAAGGTGGCTAGAAGCTACCTTTGTTTCTTATTGTCCTTGTTATGAGTTCTTTATTCAGACTCTTAATTTCTGAAAAAGAAAAAAGCACTTTACTTCAATTAGGAAATGTGAAGTAAAACCCTAGTAAAATATGAGGCAGATTTGTACCTTACACACAGATGAGTGGTAAGACACGCCTGTTACTGCCTAATTGCCTTTGACATCAATAGTGTGTAATAAATAACTGCCTTGCCATTGCTGTGATATCTCCTCTCCTTAGTTATCTAAAGTACGCAGTTTCCCTTAAAAGAAAAGAGGGCTTGAGAAAAACCTGACAGGATTTACCTGGTGTATGTGTAGGTATGCTGGGATCACTCCTGTCTTCTCCACTTCCTAAAATCTCCCACTGTACATCATGTAGCGCTGGGGTTCTGTGCTCAGTTCTCTCTTTCCTGCCCTGGCTGAACTCTGCTAACCAAAAAAATTAAGTGGCATTTTGACTGAGAGAAAGGCAGAATGAAAAATGAGCATAGTGCTTTGGACAAAATATATTAGAAAGTCTAGAGATAAATCAGTGAAACTGTCATTTGTGTGCTGACAAAAAGAGAAAATTCTCTGAAGTTCACAATTAATACATTTTAGCGGTATTTTCCTGCCTGCTGTTGCTATTCCAGAGGAGACAGTGGACAGCAACAACCCCCTAAGAAAAAAGGCGACACACCTGAGAGACCTAAGCAGAAGTGGCAGCTTGTTTGAAAAACACTATGTGGAATAACATTGCCATCATTTTAGTAGGGAATAACAACATAGACAAACCTGGGTAAGCCCTGCACTTTCAGAAGATCACTTTCAGGCGATTTTAGAATCCTCTTGGCCGAGAGAAACGTGCAAATAAAGAACAAATACTTTATTCACTTCTGCATGAAAAATTTGTACCTTGTACTAAGATATCCCTCTGGACATGGTTTGTATCTTTGCTCTTCAGCAAACAGAAAAATTCCTACATTTAAAATGAGAGAAGATATGACTATTTCTACAAATGCCTGCATCTCTTAGCTAAGCATTCACATTACACTAGGCCTGTACCTGAGGCACATCTATTTCATGAAAACTTTGGCTGACTGAACTTTCTTTTATCTACAGCTTATTTTTCCCCCTTGTGTCTTGTCTTACAGTTGAAGAAGAAAACAGTGATCACCCTGGCTACTTGGCAGATAATCTATCAAATTGGTGAAATATTTCAAATTTCTTTAACATTTGTATTGCCTATGCCCTGAAGTCATGATTTGTGTAAACAGAGTATATCATCCACCCTCACTTAATTTCCCGAAGGGTGACGTATATATTCATTGCAACATTTTGAAAGCA
Organism: Egretta garzetta; assembly: GCF_000687185.1. Lineage (NCBI taxonomy): Eukaryota > Metazoa > Chordata > Aves > Pelecaniformes > Ardeidae > Egretta > Egretta garzetta. Next base: position 4,884,224 of record NW_009258671.1, on the reverse strand, counting down.
AACTGATTAAAAGTTACTAATTCAGATAAGGAAATTATTTGTAAAGTTCCTGCCTTGTTTAGACCATTTTGTATGTCCCACCCAAAATTTAAAATACAGTGTAGCATCTTACCTGAAAAGATGATTAAAACTGTCTTTTTGGACAACTACTTCTTTAAAACCAATTTTTCAATAGTCTTTGGGAAACTTTTTACCACCTTCCACCCAGCTGTATATTGAAGCCTTTTTATTTCTGATAAAGGTAGATTCCTTCACCGCTTCACTGCTGGCCCTGTAAGTTGCTGATGGTCAATAAATATTATTTATGTGTTTTTGTGGTCTTACTGGAAAGTCCTCTGTAGTTCTCATGTAATTAAAAAGTAGCCACATGATTCTTGTGTCCAAGCAACTATGTTTTATTTTTTTAACCTTTAACCCTAGTTGTGCTCTTCATCTTTTAGTGCTACTTTCCTCTGATCTTTCTCATGACACTGCTAATTAATTTTATTAACTCACACTAACTATAATGTGGCTTCCCCCCAACACAAAGAAATGCAGCTGAAGGAACAGAGGAATTAATTTCTATCATGGGGCTATGGGCACTTTCAGTAATTGTTTATAATCTATATCATTTCATGGAGGAATATAACTGGAGAAATCAAAATGTCTTTGATTGTTCATTTTTAAGCACTAATATGTCTTTCAATAGCAGTATATATTGTATGACAGAACACATTAATGATGAATTTCATCTAAAGACCAACAGTATCCACCAGAATCTTTTCATTAATTTAATTACTCTTTGTTTCAAGCATAATCTGAATATCTCAGATGCATCTAAGTTATTCTTTAGCATATTTTATAGTATGATCAGTCAGTGCTCAGACAAAAAGTAGGTAGCTTATACATCCTTTGGTTTATTAGTATCATGAAATTCATATCCTTCTAAATGTCCCAGAGATACAAAAACTGTATTAATCCCATTCCTTATTGACTGATTTTTGTATGTATTCCTGATCTAAGCTCACTAGCTTAAACAATTCTTTGCGAATATCATGAAATAGAATAAACATTCTGCCATGTCAGTGAGCTATTTGTGAAACCCTAATATTTTCAGTTTGGCAGATAATCCCTTATGTAATAGATAGCTGCTACCAAGCTTGTCATGTGTCAGTAACTATTAGAGAAGTGTGGCATTTAAGTTAGGCAATCTGTCGCCTTGACTGAATGCAAAGCCATTCCCTCTAACACTGCAAATTCAAAAGGCAGGAATGTTTTACTGTAGTTAAACTGCCTTGCTACCGATGGCTAGTCCCAGCATTCAAGGCAGAACTAAAATAAGCCTAGAGGCACGAGGCAGAGGTCACTTTGGCTGCTGCGGGACCATTTCTAGAAGAATGGGCATAGCATTCACCTTAGTCATATCTCAGAAGTTGTGCACTTTCTGTCACTGGGCAGGTGCTCGAAGCACATGAGCATGCTGGATTTGTGTGAGATGTCATGCCAGCGTTCTGCTCTTCCCAGGGAACTCAAACACCATAAGCACATTTAAGGGTACCTGCAACCTGGATCATACATATTGCTTATTTTTCTTCCCTGGGACTTGTCCAGAAAGAAAAAGTGCAGCTGTCTTAATGCAACCCTAGCAAAATCTTTCCACTTTTGATATTGTCAGTGCTGTGCCTGCATCATTTAGCAATATTTACAATATGTGTGTAGTGATCACATGTTTCAGCACTGCAATGAAGCTGGGTCTGGAACAATGATAAACAGACATTCACCAGCCTGCGGCTACTAGAACATTTTTAGGCAACAAAGGAAGTGCTGGATCACTCTCAGATGATGCTAATGCAATTTTGATGACAGGGAATTTGGGGTGAAATGTTTTTGTTCAGTAGAAGAGTGCATTGAAATACAAGCAATAATGTTGGGTTTCTTGAATTGTTTTTGTTTTTTTTTTTAAGAGAACGTTAACTTGCAATCAATATACCCTTTAAATGTTCTTTTGTTGGGACTCTCAGCCATTACATTCTTTGATTCTGCAGAGGAAGTTTGATTAAAAGCGCTTTGGGGAAGACCATACATTTCTGAACTCACAAAATGCAGTTGTTCTCCACTTAGTAAACTGTAGGAAGGAAAATATTTGCAGTATCTTTGCTTCCACCACTTTCACGTGAAAAATAACTGCTCATTTTTTTAATTACTTTTAAAATGGCTAAAAAAATAGTGACTCCTTTTAAATACAATTAAGCTTTTGCCATAAAAGCTCAAACCTGTCTTCTGAGAATAGTTATTCTTTCAGGTATCCAAATCAGTTTAAGAATGAAAGTCCAATTTTAAAACTGATTTTAGGTGGCCAAAAATACAAATAAGTACCTAATCACTTTTAGTCTATATGGCTGATAGTAAGAACCACATCATCAAACATTGGTTAAGTGTTTGAAATGTAGGTGTCTAATCAAAGTTGGACCTCTAGACTCCCCCTGAGATTGACAGTGAAGGTAAATACCTTCAAAGGTTACATCATCTTACCTACTGAAGAACAGGCTGAATCAATTCCTGGAAATGTCTTTTCTTGAACAGCATGAGAAATTCTTGATGCACAAACTCCTAAAATAAAAGATAAATCCCCTTCCTAATGTCTTCATGTCAAGATCTACTTCTGAAGAGCATGTTCAGGCCCTCTTTGCATCTCTAGGAATTGAAATACTTTTGAAAGCTTTCTGTAAGGCAAATGAAATGCCTAGTTCTCATTGTGAGATTCAATTATTCCCCAAGCACTTTGAAGTTTCAGGTGCTTTTCAAAATTATGTCTATGGGGCAGATCTGTTCTTGGAATACTTTTAGCATTATTTGTTATGATTAGGTCTCTTCTAGAAGAAGTGAAATAGACCATGGACTAATGGGGCAACTGGAAGAACAAGAGTTACTCATCTTTCAATGTTGCAACGTTGCTCGATGACATGGAGGTTTGCCTGCAGGGGAAGGTGTTACTTAAGGAAATTTTGTCATTCTCTGTAGCCAAGTCACACGAATTTCCTCCCAAACTAATTTGTTAACAAACTTAGAATCTAAGACAAGATGAAAACAATAAAAGAGACATACCAGAGGAATCGGAAAATAAACGGTCTGCTGTTTATTGTGGGTCTAAGTGACTTCAGAAAGATGACTTCATTTGTCTCTAAAATTCAAATGCCCACTGCATAAGACTTTATATTGTTCCACAGGGAGTATGTTTTACCACTGGATCAAGACACTTCTGTGTGCTGTAAAAAAATGTTTTAAATCATGTAAGCTTACAATAAACAGCATAAGGAAAAAGAAAGACCATTTTCTTTTCAGTGTATCTTTTTTAACCCTGCTGAGGTTTCCCCAATGTAACACTTTTTTTGAGCTCTGTCTTAAAGTTCCTGTTAGTTTAGGAGGGGAAAAGGGGGAACATAAATGAAGCAGTAATACATTTGGGACACCGACAATGGAGCTATCAGCATGGACTATGATTAATATAGGTGATTATGTAGACAAAAGTATGATCTGCAGTTTGTATAAGTTCCTGAGAGGACTGTCGCATTCTCTAGGTTTATTAAGTTTGAGAAATCTCTTCTACCTCAAAGGGGCACAGGAGAATTGTAATTTAAACTACTTTCAAGGTGAAATAATATTAGGCTTTCCAACAGTGTAGCTCAAGTAACATTTAAGATTCCCCTAATTATATCACACTGTTCTTAACACAAAGCTTGCCAAGCCTACAGGAGAAACTGTTGAGTAGATGGAGAGACCCTGTCAGGGTGAGAGCAATGAATTCAGTTCCTGTATTCTCCATGCTGCTTCTTTTTTCCTTGCGGCAATACACCAAGGGAAAAGGGAGACTTGATGTTTTGCCTATCCCTTTCAGCTTCCTCATCCTCGTCATATCTTTCATCCTCATCTTCGTCTTCGCCTTCGCTATGGTGAGGGCTGGAATGCTGAGACACAGAAGGTGATGGTGGCACTGATGAAGGCCTGGGGTACCTGAAACCTTCCGTCTGGCAGAGAGAAGCAAGTTGTATGTATTATCACAATGTTCCTTAACTGGTTGCATGCAGCAATTTAAGGCTATCAACACTTCAAAGGAAACCAACAGTAGGATGTAAGCTAGACCTACTCTGCACTCTAAAATTAAACTCCCTTGAACCCAGATCCCCTCAGTCCTCCTCTGTCACTAAGCACATGCTTGTACGGCAGTGATCTTTAGCCTGTGCCATAAACAATATGCTGCCTTTACCGCACTGCTTTTTGCAAAATATTACTATCTTTATTGAGCCTTAAAACAATTAACACAACATGAAATCCTTCTGTACTCTGTAGTCAGAATATACTTATTGAAATTCAGAATTCAGTCTGAAGTTTTAAAACAGCTTCCTACTTATAATGTCAATATCTGCAAAACCAGAACCAAGCAAGGGGGTTTGGCCTGAGCCTCCTTTCTCCTTATTTAAAAAAAAAAAAAAATCCTTCTAACAGGAATTTCAAGGGCCATCCAGGTCACTCTAAATCACCTGAAGAACTGTTCCTGTATTACACCTGGTACCCCTAGTGTTTGCATCTGATACCATTGCAACTCTTGACTGGAGCTCGGGTCTTGATGAGCTCTCTTGTTGAGCCTTTAACCATGAGTTCCTACTTCCCTTCAATTAAAACAAAACTTGCTAACTTTCCTCTCTCTCTCTCTCTTTTTTTCTTTCTCTCTTCCCACCCCCCGCCCTTTGTAAAGTAGCTAAAATGCAGATGAACTCATCTCCAAAAGCAGACTTTACCTTTGGTGGAGCACTTGGTTCCATCTCAAATTTATCTGGGAATGTTCTGCTGAGGGCCAGGTGTCTGGCATGCATGTAATACTGCAACATAAGAAAGAAGCCTTTACAAGTGAAGAAAGTCTTGGGTAATTTAAGCAGGTAAAAAAGGAACATAAAATGAGTATCTTAAAGATGATGCTGAACAAAGGCTAAACACGTTTTCAGCTAAGGAGAATCCAACTGATATCACTGCTTGTAATGAATACATTGCTGTGAAGTAGTGAGCCATTCATGTTAGATTCACACTGAAGTAGAGTCTGAACAGAAGCTGAGTAAGTTTTCTGTAAGACTAAGATGTATCAAGATGGAAACCAGCAGTTATCTCTGTCAGTGTAGTTCTTATTGAGTGATAGATATTCTTTTTCCCTCGAGACAGAACTGGCTCTTTTTTAACCAGGAAAATTTTTGTCTTTAAGTGTGCATGTGTACACACATAGAATCTGGACTCACCCTTGCATAGGAAGCGGGTGTAATAGTTACAGAGAAGTAACATTTATGAGTTTACTGAGGCATGGTATTTAAGAATTTGGCAAAAATATTCACAGATCCACCATATTCACAAGTCTTCATCACATGCACGTAAAAAAATAAATTTTTGTGTCAGGGTCTTGGGCTGTGTTGGGAACCATATAAACAGAAAGGTTCTCACACAGGTGTCAGAGCAAGACAAGGTCCAAAGTAGTTACAAAACTGATATATGTGCATCCACTTCTTTGCTCCTGTGGATTTGAGAATACTGCTTTGCTACTGTCTTAGTAGGTAGTACTGCGGTGTTTTTTATGTCAAATTCAAAACACTATTTTGCCTTTAAGGCACAGAGGTAGTTTAGGAATGCTGAGGAGCCACAAGGCCCAGCAGCATTTTAGGAAGAACAGGTAGGATTTCTGAAAGGGTCCAGATGACTTTGGAGCACAAATCCTACTTAGTGTAGGGCTGCCCATTTGTCAGACACACAAGTTTTTTACATTGTCTTCAGAGGAGTACTAAGACCTCAGTGTGACTGGCTTCTGCTCTAACCTATTCAGTTAAGTCATATCTCTCCTTACTGCTGGAGAATGGAAGCATTACACTGAAGTGTAAAGGCAGGCTTTGCCTTTAGCACCTTTGAGAGGTGCCTTTCAGAACTGGAATTGTCTCCTTGCATTGTAGCATGATGCTGAAGACTGCTAGTTAGATGTATGTGTCTGGAATTTTTAATACCTCTATTACATAGTTTCACACACCCTGCCTAGGTATCTCCAGTCCAAAAGATCTGAGAGTCTCTCAGTTCGGTTTCTTTGGATGATCCTCTGGCGACGGGACTGCTGACAAAATCCGTACAGGAACTGAGTCAGCTGGTTGCATGATTCATCAGGTGAGCGGAACCTCCTGTCAACTATGTAGATGCCTGAAGGATAAAAAAAAGGTGTAGATGAGTGAAACTGAAAAAGGGATCTGACCTCTTAAATTTCCATTCTACCTTTTGTCACATAGTCTTACAAACATTCAATGTATTATATGTTCTTTTTAATGTCAGAAGGCAGATATAACTGGAACATTTGTTACTATTCTGATGGAATGGAAAGCTGCAGAGAAATATGTATTTTTTATTTTAATTTTTTTTACCTTTCAGGCTGAAATTCAGCAAATTATTCACAACTCAGAGGCTTTGTTGTTGTGTAAGTAAGTCCAAAAGGATGCAAGAGTTTCTGGATAAAGACATATCATTTTTATCTCCCATAATTTTAAAAATACTGACTGCTTTGAAAAAATAATGTAGTGCTTTCCTAGTTTGCAGTATAATTTAGAAGTGTGGATGGTCAGAATCAGCCTGTAGGACAGAGGCTGTGTTTTCTGTAGAAATACAAGTGTTTCCATAGAGATAGCTAACTCACATATATCAGTCAATATACAATTATGGCAGAGAGAGGGCTGAGGTAAACTTTGTCTCTGCGTAGTTTGTTGAGATCAGTACTTCATTCTTTCCACCTTCCGTACACTAGGGTGTTGGGAAGAAGAGAGTACTAGATCTCAGCTATCTTAATGGACAAGACAGACACACAACTACCTTAACTGAAGTGCCTGGTGTCCCCTAGGAATGTGCATTAAGTTATGTCAACGATCACATCTATGTTTTAGCAGAGAAAAACAAGTCACCTGCGCTCTTCATCTGTGACCTTTCTGGAGGTTCTCAAAGACATGTCTACCCAGGCAGGCATAGCTATATTTTGAAACTGGCTCTACCTGTGCCCCTAGGTCAGGGCATAGTTGGTACTGGTGTGGAGCTGTCATTGTCTCATTGTGCAGACAAGCCAAGGTATTTAGAAAGACGCCCTAGTCTGGGTACATTTTCAGTATTGTCTTGACACAACAGGAGTTGGCTACCCTCCTCCTCACCACACTCCAATCATGAACCATTTCTAAACCTTTATGAACAGATTCTTATTTGTAAGTAGGTCCTTTTTATTTTCTCAGGCTTATCTTTTAACGTACATGATAATTTACTCTTTGTTTGGTGGGGGCAAATTTCACTGGCCTCAAAAGTCTTGGTACATCCTTCTTGGACTATTCGAAGAGAAGCAGATTTTCACTGGTTCTTTTGAAGGGCTCAAAGTGTTACACTGTAACCACAGGCATTAAAGGGAAGTGCTGGGAGACTGGAGAGCAGTATGAGGAACACTGAGTTTGGAAGGATAAAGCAGACAAAAGGTTAAAGGGAGCCAAAAGAGAGAGAACCTGGAAAGGGTTTGGATAAATATGAAAGCTTGAATGGCTGGTTCAACATAACGAGATATTCAGAACTCTGAATGTATTCCCCCAATGAAATCCATTGCACTAGTGAAAGCACAAAATTGAGGAGCAATAGGATTGTTGCTGTGCTTTTTGCTTTCCTAACTCAGAGGCAGTATTTTGACATGGTGTTAAAAATTTTACCATAAGCTGCTGGGTCAGAAACATGTTCCTGCATGAAACAGCCGAATCCAGAAAGGTTTGTGGTTACACTGGGAATGCCCATCACAGTACATTCAGCTGCCAAAAGAAACAGACAAAAAGCATTTCAGGGCAATATGCTTTGAATGGTTTCACCTTGAGTGGAAAAAAGAAAAAGAAACAGGCAGACAGAAGGTCTCATAACACTAGAGCTGCTCTGAAGATGTCAGGTGAAAACTATTATGCTAAAACTATTAAGAAAGATTTGGAGAAAAAGAAAGAAAAAGAAATTTTAAAGAAAATTTCACACTGCTTTTGCGAACATATCTGTGTTTCCCAGCAGCTAAACTGAAAACTTACTGGGAGTCCAGTGTTGAAACAGAGAACCAATATATAGCCTGGACTGTTTGTTTGGATTTTAAATTGAAGCCTGTTGTACCCATATGTTCATCAGTTGTTCACAACTATTTACAAAACTCTTTAAGTGGCTCTCTTAAGTGCAGGAGCATCTTACATTTTGTATTTTGATATTCATTGTTTGTACACTGGTCCCTATAGCAAGAAAAAAATCCCCACAAGCTCCATCATTAACTCAGGACTGCATTCAAAGTAGATGTAGACATAGTTTTATAAAATTAGAAAATGTATGCATCTTTTGTAGCTATTTCTATCATTGCTGTGAGCAAGAATAACTATTTACTCAGGCTTAAAGAGTTTTGCCATGAGCTTTAGCCTAACCTAAGACAGCATGCAGATAAGGTAAATGCTTTAGTCTTTGAAATGCTGAAAGCTATCTACATTGGCCTTCATTCATATGACAATAAAACTGGTGTCTATAAATCTACCTTAAGAAAATCACTTTTTGTTTCTGGGAGAATTAAATGGGTATCAACAAGGAGAACCACTTTTGCATTAGTAAAGAAAAGAGAAATTACCCTTTTAACTAGTGTAAATCACAGCTTTCCTCAAAACTGTAAGTACCAGTCTAACTTTTCTGTCCAGGTTTACTTTAATGTTAACCTCAAAATCATCCCTGGCTGTCATACTTTCTTTATACCTCAGCTGAGATTAGAACAGGAAGAGAAATTGCTGGAATGCAAGACAGTTTGCTTAATTGGAATTGGATAGCTCTCTTACTTGGAGAGAAATAGCTTTGGAGAATGACTAAGTTTGCAAAATTTCTGTTCCGATTCACTGGCTTACAACAAATGCTCTTCGGAGGGGCACCCCAACTTTCGGATGTGTATCAAGACTACAGAAGGTATTTGGGAGGACATAAAAAATGCAGGCAGCTAGGCTTTGATCTTCATAGGTATTCAAATTCATAGTCTGCACTGATTTCATCAGGTGTTAAGTGCTTTTTGTAAATCTGGGCCAATTTTTTAAAGTCGGAAATTACATGCTCTGTATCTGTAGAAATTTCCATTTAATTCTGTGAGATTCTCTACCACCGCATGTATTTGTGGTAAATATCTTAGATATGGTGTTACATAATTCTATCAAACTTAACTGTTATCTTGAATTAAATCCACTGAAGTATGTCAGCTGGTAGCATCAGATTTCTTGCCCTACTTTTTTCAATATGTGCATTCCTCTAAATCTTCTTTTAAAATCCTTGAATCAAGTTAAGGATTAAGTTTAAAAAATGATTTTTTGTTCTAAAGCCACAGAAAATCAAAAAATTACATGTAAGTATGGGAAAGGGTCCAGCGCAGGGACAAATGTGAGTAGTTGTCAGTCAGTAGATGCCATTTTATACCACCTGGCCCCCAAATTTTGCCAGCAGTAAGACCTTTGCACTGTAGAAGAAACAGAGCCAAAAGAGTTTTTTCAACACTCCAGAAGAAAATGGCTGCAAAGCTATTCTGCATCAACTGAATGGATATTCATCTTTCGATGCTAGTTAAGTGTATAGATTGCCTACCTGGAGTGTAACCCCAGGGTTCATAGTATGATGGAAATACACCGAGGTGGCAGCCTCTAACAAACTCCTCATAGTCCAAGGGCAGCAGTGGGCTTGTTGAAGAAAGAAACTCTGGATGTAGGATCACCTGGATATTCAAAACTTACATTAGAGGTGAAAGAAAACCATCATCAATACAATTTAATTATCAATAAGCTTAAGAATTCCTTCACTCTTGTCTTTTCCTAAGTATCTGGACAACACCACCTTTGCCCATCTGTTATCGAATTCACTTCCCACACTAAAATGTATCCTCCTTGCATGTAGTGTTGTATCCTGCCTGTGTGCAGTTTTGTCCTGGAAATAGTACTGATAATGAACCCTTTCTCTGGACAGGTCTTCAGCTTTATCCTTGTTGATTGAGGAAGACCATGTCCATTGAGAATTATGCCTAAGGCTGTGGCATTTAGCAATACTAAATTGGTTCTCTTGGTCTGTTATACCGAGGTACAGAGTATTGGTATGTCTTGTTCCAGAGGAGGCCTCAGGATGATACAGGACTTCTGAGCTTCACAGCATCCAACTGAAATACAGGAATGCTTATGATACTCAATGGAGCTCTCAAGAACTGAGACAATTTTGAAACCAGGCATACTACAGCCCCATCATCACAATCCTGTGCCTAGGGTAACTAAACTTGCTGAAAGACAAAGCTTATTAACTTAGGCTAATGTCCTGCTCTTAGGACCCAAGCTAATTTATCTGCATGACTCTGCAGGGCTTGGGGTCACTGCCCATATTCCCATAAGTAGAGAAGTGCCTTGTGTATGCTGTCCAGTCAGCTTTGGGAGGAACGAAGGGTTTAACCTTCTCTGCCCTTTTTTTCCCACATAAACATACTGTGGACATTACTCCATGTCAAGGATATGCTTTTATCCTTTCTTAATAATATAGTCATGCTTCTCACTTCAGTAAACCAACACATGAATGTATTCAACCAGTATGGGCTGTAACCTCATTAAGCAAGCTTATCTGATCCCAGTGAATCAAATAAGATTTTCCATTGGCATTGCTGAGGCTAGGACAAGAGGAAATGGCTTCAAGTTGCACCAGGGGAGGTTTAGGTTGGACATTAGGAAAGATTTTTTCACCAAAAGGGCTGTCAAGCATTGGAATGGGCTGCCCAGGGAAGTGATCGAGTCCCCATCCCTGGAGGTATTTAAAAGGACAAGGATCCTTAGGGACATGGTTTAGTGGTGGGATGGCAGGGTTAGGTTAACAGTTGGACTTGATGATCTTAAAAGGTCTTTTCCAACCTAAATGATTCTATGATTCTGTGATTCTATGATTTTTCACATGCCGACTGTGTCTGCATGGATATGTCATACACCTTTCAAAATTACTTTCCATTTGAAGTTTATATATTTTTTGTCCATGACATTCAGGTCATTAAGCCTGTTCATGCAGCAGGTAATTTTCCAGTGCTAATGACAGTCCTGTACAAACTTGACATAGAGCTAGCCAAACAAGTCTGCTGAGAAACAGGAAGAGGTGTCTGCAGTGTTACATACTGTTTTCTAATGACTTCAAGCAGTTAGTTCTGAGGAATTTTTTATTACATTTACATACAGTGCATCCTTCCACCCATCTTTTGTTACATCTAGTATATTATTACCATATTATGCTCTCAGAGCTCGTTGGAGACAAACACTTAACAGAGAATATGTTAAGCTGGGAAGAAGCAACTAGGAAGTTGAGGAAAATATTTACTTAGTTATTGTCAGAGGTTTAAAAGCCAAAACACTGAAAACAAGTGATATATCATTGTCAGAGATACTATGGATCTGACTTTAAAAAGGAAGTTTGGAAGAGGAAGAATTTGCAGTTTTAGGTCTACTTTGAATAGATAGATGATAAGATAATCCTAGTTGACAGAGAGAATGTCAGAGACTGCAAGACCAAAAAAATCTTTGGCAGACTTGTGAAAGCAGGAGCTGATCACTTCTGTGGTCTGGCAAGATAGATATGGATACATTTAGCTTCATCAGTTGATGTAAACATGAGCACAGCATGAACAGGAAGTATTTCTGCTCAGGAACAAAGCTCTGGTTACCTTCTACAGCAAATGCTGAGTGTCAGGGTGTTGCTCTTAAAAGATGAACTCCAGAAATATCTGTGCTCAAACTCTGAACCTCCAGTTTTAAGCAAATGAACCTATTACGGAGTTTTACATCTGGGTGCAAAAGACCAGTGGCATTTTCTGGATTTTAGGAGTTACTAAACCATTCAGTACAGAAGGCAGCAATGAAAACAATTCCCTAACATCAGATTTCTAACTTGAAATTAACTTGGTTAAACAGCAACTGAGGATATCTGTGAAGTGAGTAGTTGTTATTCCTGGAAAGGGAGGAAGAGGGAAGAAGTACTCTATTAGTATATACTGCCTATCAAGAATGTGACTGCACTCCCCATGCTAATGATCCAGGCTGCGACTGTTTAAAGAAATTCCATTTTATATCTAAAATGAAAATGACAGAATGTACCTTTACTCTGTCTGTTCGGTTATTGAAAAGACCAATGCGTCGAATAGTATTGAGGATTGGATCGTTGCCATCATCAATCATGTTGTGAGTGGTCACTGGAGGCAGACAGTGTCGCTAAAAAGACAATAGGCAATCCATAAGCCAGACGAAAGTGTTGGGAAGAGTCCTGCTACCATTTTCTAAGATTAGTGGAAGACAGTGGGAGATTTTGTCATAGATGTGGATAGGCTTTTACTCTTTCATTTTAAGGTAAGAAAGGAAAGTTATGATCATATAACATTGTCTTCTGTATAACTAAGGCCACAAATGAGACCATAAAATCTGTCACAGGACTTGTTTAATTTACCTTAAAATAAATGTATTTGTACTAACTTTTAGGAAGGCCTACCATTTAATTTTAAAGGTTTTTAGTCAATACATTATGTCTCCTTAAGAAATTGATTGTGCATATTTAATAAAAATACAAGAATCCAGGCTTCAGGAACAATGCAAAGTTCACACTTAGTGCAGAAGAAAAGAGTTAGGAATTTTGGTATCCTGCATGTGACTGGGGAATGACTGGAATCCATGGATTCCTCAAAAGAATTAGCTTGGGTCATACTCTCATTAAAAATTATCACAGCTGACCTTTAAATGTTACCGATGAGGAGTATATTTGCTGCAAACTTCTTTTTCAAGGCATGCATATCAGTATATGTCATACACAATCCTTGTACACAGTCATATTTATCATTTATGCTAGATGTTTGTGTAAATAATACATTTTCTGACCTGAGTTGAAAAGATGGCTCTTTTCATAATGGTTATATCATCTCGGTCAAGAATCTTGTTCAAGTCTGGAATTTCTCCTCTGCAGAGGCAACACAGAGCCTATTTTACCAAATGATTTATCATCAGTTGTATAAAGAAAATGAAGAAACAGCAAACAAGGCCTAATCTGAAGTCTGCTGATGTCAACATGAATCTTCCCTTTGTTTTCATGGCCCTTCTATATTCCCTACATTTTGTTCTCCCATACACTTGCTGACTTTCCAATTAGTTTCCAAAAAAGCTATAGAATTCTTTTTTTCTGTTTTTTAGACACACCTTGTTTTTGCTGAAGTTCCAGTCACCCCATCTGTGCTTTGGGTCATTCACTTCCAACTGTCTTTTTAAAGGATATGACTAAGCCACTAATACATATTACTTTGTTTGTGGTGCTTTTTTAAGATGAGGTAGCTAATTTTTGACAGTGAGTAAGCCTTTGTGTTACTTAGACATCCCCCACGTCTCTTAAGACTCTTTCCACAATGGGGTACCTTTAGATATTTTCTCTGTGATTTCCCTGTTGAACAAGTAACCTGTATATGGAACAGAGTCCCATATCCTTACCCTATGCCCTTCCTATGGATGTCAAAATTTCTTACACAAAGAGTAGAAGCACAGAAATACCACAGGTAAGCCAGCTGAATATGTGGCTCTGCAAGGCAGAGCGAAGTAACCTATATACTCACTTTAGCAAGGCGTTGTAGAGTTTCTTTCCAAACTTTTCTTTCACAGATTGTGCAGTGTCCCTAGGAAAATAAATAAATATGTGTATAAAACATTGGAAAAAAAATTGTGCTTTCATGTATACTGTCAGAATCAAGAATGCAGCAGCAGACAGAACTCTGGTTCTCAAAGCTCTTTTATCCAGCCAGCAGCCATACTGATGGATTTCAACACAACTGAGGATTTGACCTGCATCCAAAGATGAATGGACTGTTGAAAGCCAGGAACAGACGTCACTAGTGATTACTTCTTCTAATATTTTGCTCTGATCAGTAGACCACACTTTCATCTCAGCTATGAAGAAGAGAGCATATATATGACTCTATGTAGAGAAACATGATCATTAATATTGGACACTAATCAAAACTGAGAGGCCTCCAATTGAACTTGACCTTCTAGAAAGATGTCAGATAAAAGAGTTAAACAAATAGGGATTTTAAAGCAAGTTTTTCCCCTTCACTTTCTGCCCTATTTTCTAACTGAAAGACTTTTGAAAACAAGTGTTAGACTAAGAGGTAGTTTGCCATAAATTAGTTTGCAAACCAAAAAACTTACTGGAAAGCTCAGGCTATGTTTTAAACTAATAATAAAGCCTGTACCAGACAAATGTTATATTTTAGCTAAGAAAGAACTCCAGTGAACAACTCTTTTAAATGCAAAGAGCCATTTATATTATCCTACCCCTTGCTGAAATAACTTGAAAGTACAGCTGGAAGTGCTGTTGACAAAATAGCAAATGCACTCTCAATTTGAGTAAAACACCCACTTCATTGAACCTTTTCCTGCCTTCCTGATTTCTAAGAATTATACTTTGGGCTAAGACAAAACTTGTTAAGTGAAATCCTAAACTTTACCAAGCTGAGAAACCCTATACCTGCTAGTTGCTCTCTCCCAACTCACATAGACACAATAGTGGATAAGTTAATTTTAGATGAGTTGTAAAGCAGCTGAATGTCCAACCAAACTGACCCAAATCCCAGCAAGCTAGTGCCCTCATGATTATTTTCATAGACTCATACCATGAACAATATTCCAAACTTAAACCTGGATAGGATAGAGTGCTTTTCCAGAAGCAGAGGAAAAAAGGGATTTTATATCCCAGACCAGCCATTGTCTACTCCTTTATAAGTGTCAACCTCTTTCTGTATTTGATTTCTGTGGCATCCTTAAAATCATCTAATATTATTATGTAATACTGATATCAGGTGGTCTTATCCAGGAGCCCCAGATTATGACCATGATGATGATGCATATGATGATGCAGAGGGTCTTTTGCTTTTCACAGAGCACAGTGGGAAGAATATCTGGAAAGAACATTTTTTGCATTTCACATATTTAGATTTACCTTTGCTGTTAATATTGTGCCTGTATTACAGATTACCAGAGAAATAACCATGTAGTAGAGATACAACAGGGAAAAACCTTTGCATATTTCATTTAATTTAAACTTTCCTAATATTCATATACTATTTATTTAATATGTACCTGTTGTATTATATTCAAACATTGTATACTTTATGTGAAAGACAAATCAGAGGCCAAAACCACTTGTTGCAAGCATGGCTGTTTCTCACTGCACTCACATTATTTTCCTACACTTCTTGCATACAGAGTTCTCATTAAAAACTCTGGCTATGTTACCCCGCTTTAGCCATCTACAATTTAAGCTAGTTGTGCAGATCCTCCACACATCCACAGAGGGTGACAGCCCATTTCAGAGGATGATTCCCATCACTCATCTTAGACACTTCCTGAAGTGGTACAGGGTGAAACATCATTCAGAGTGAACCATCACTATCCACTGGCAGCAAAGGCAGCCCAAATGCATTACTTTTAGGAATCCAGAGTTGGACAATTAATTCCAACCTCTGCATTTGTGGTACTTGTTTCCAGAGTGGTAACCAGGTAGAATGTTTCCCATAAGTCCCAAGAAGTTGCTGTGTGACGACTCCGGAGATAATCTAGAGAGTAGACAGATGTCTCTGTCTTCTTTTCCATATACGGCAAAAGCTAAATGATTTCAATAATCCTTGTTAAACTCTTCCTGTCACTGGTTTTGTGCAGGTTTAGTATCCATTAATCAGAAAACTTCAACTTGATTACTGACACCCAGAAACAGAGCCAGAGATCATCTGCTGGAGGCAGTTAATGTGATAACAAGAAAAATAGTATCCTTCTCTTACACGATGCTTTTCATCTATGGATCTCTAAGACGTTTAGATTTCTATCAGTTTATAAATATAGAACTGGCATCAGAAAGAGGTTAAACACAGTGAGACACCGGCATAAAAGCAGAAGCTAGGTCTTGTGGGTTTTAGTCCTGTAGCTTTAAGACCAGCTTCCTTACTTCTGCAGCAGAGTTTAACTGCTCTAGCCACCTGATAAGGTGCACATTTCCATCTCTCTGCTTAGATAATTAATCTGTAAATACGTTGAGTTCACTTTTTTAAACAAAATTAATCCTTGACAACCCACCACTGATTTTCTTTATTAATTGGAACCTTCAGTTTTGCCATGTCTCTCAGTTTAGAAGTACCTCACAACGTGTCTTTTCCTGTGTAGAATCACATAGCAGTTAAGGTGAGGTGAAGGTTAAGTCTGCTACTGCTTTGCTTTTTTGTTTGGGAAGTTGTAAAATGAAAACTGTTAAACTGAGAAGGGCTGTGACAATTTTCCCTTTATAACTATAAGTAACTATAACTATAAGTATAACCCACTGCTTGGGTATGGCCATTGCTTATTGTAGGCTATGTTGAAAGTTACACACAATTGTTATCAGCTGTTATGCTGCTGGATTAGACAGTACAATTTCCATATTTCTAAATAAAAGAGTATGTGTAATTAGTTTCTTTTTCCCACCAGTGGCAGAGAAGCTCACTCTGATAAACTAGCAAGTGGTCCTTGTTTTGTGGAAGCTCAATGGCATGTCCAAACGGAGTATTAGAAACAGTCAGAAGATACCCAGAACGTCAGATTTTCTAGAACTTTTGACTTTGTCACTGCAAAACAAGTACTATTTGCTAACTAGTTACAAAGAATGGCAAGACAAGTTTACTAAAAATAACCTAAGACAAAAATAAATATTTGCCCTTCCTTATCATTCCCATCTCTTTCACCCTCACAAATACATTCTAGTTACCCATAATCCTTGATTTTAGCAGAGCAAAAAGAAAGAGCATTATTCTTCACCAGAAGCTTTTGCATGTCTTCTCAATTCACTGTTCAAGGCCCTCAGTGAGAATGGCAATTACCAGAGCTGCTTCCGGACTGCTTGTCCTTTCAGGGTTTCCACATTGAAATTGTTTGTCTTTGCTGGCATGATGAAGAACACAACAACTGTAACATCAGTCTTATGAACCTACATGGGCACAAGATGGAGAGAAAAAAAAAATCTCACTACAAGGTATCACAGCCAACTTTAACAGTAAGAATTAGTCACAGGAAAAGCCAATGCACTTTGATTGATTGTCCAGGAAGGCTCTGATCTTATACTGCTCCCTTTAGCTATGAAGTTTTTGTCAAGTCAGAGATATAGCTGAGGATAGATACAGGAAAACAGATGTCAGCAGATTCCAATTTGGGCAATACAGATCTTCCTGACTTCTCACAGTTTAGAGGCTGTGGTTTAACAAAATTCAGAATACGAGGTCCCTGAGGGACTACCCACATGGAACAGAATGAGGGTGTACTCCTATCACTAACTAAGAAAAGCTAAGGGTAAACTCTGTTCAGAGCTGTAAAAATTAAATTATTTTTAATTGCTTCCATCCTAAACTTTAGACACACAAACGTCCTATTAGCATACCTTCTCTCAGACTGAGGCACAGGGAAATGTATACTATAAAACAACGTATGGGAGTCATCTATCATTTTAAGGTTCTTCCCTTCCCTCTCTTCAAGGCCAGCTCAAAGTCCATCATTCTATGATCTCAGTGTGCTTTAACAATCTGTTACAACAGTCATATTTTATTTCCAAAAGGTTAGTAAGATTTCCGAGTAGCAAAGGAAAAGGACTCTATAAAATAAATTAATTCCATCCAATGCTATGTGTTTTTTAGGTTCAGGCACACCACCGGGACTTGTTTAAGAAGTGCCATAATTCCCAAATTCACAAGTAGTACAGGTATTCTGCTGTTCCCAATGGAATTACCTCTTGAAATAATTACAGAGCAAGTGTTCTTTGAACAGCTAATCAAGTGCTGGCACGCATGTTAGAACAGTAATTTTCAACCCTGCTGACAATATAGTACCAAGATTTTTATCCTGTTTTTCTGCATCATTTAGATGATAGAGTACAAAAGAGAGTGTCTGGGAAATTGATCCTTGCTAGATAACTGAAAACTGATCAGCATTTTTTTAATTTTTTATTTTAAATTTATCAGTCTTTGGGACACATCTGGAGACATTTTCAATTACCTCATTTGTAGGTGGTAAGTGCTCTGCTCTTTGATCATGACAAGGTCTAGGTCTTATCTTCATTAAAGTACTCCATAAAGGTATTTAGAATCATAGAATGGTTTATGTTGGAAAAGACCTTTAAGATCATCAAGTCCAACTGTTAACCTAACCCTGCCATCCCACCACTAAACCGTGTCCCTAAGCACCTTGTCTGCCCATCTTTCGAATACCTCCAGGGATGGGGACTTGACCACTTCCCTGGGCAGCCTGTTCCAGTGCTTGACAACCCTTTCATTGTACTATTTTTTTACCTGAGGAAACAGAAGCATGGAGGAGTTGAGTGGTTTCCCCATGCTTATTCAACAGGCCATTGCCATACTGTGAATTTTAATGCAAGATTCCCATCCAATGTGGTAACAGTATTCAAAGATTTAAAAGATCATGGTCAGGTCCTAATGAATTAAGCAATTTGCTTAAAAGATATTTTAAATTTGCATCATTAAAGGATTATTTTTGTTTGCCTTCTAATATGTAAACCTTCAGAGTAAATTCTTGAGTCATATTTTCAGTATTTTTCTCTAAAAACAAGGGAAGTGACCATGGATTAACTCCTTGAACTATGTAATCAATTATTTTTAAGCAGCCTGAGATTGTTATATACTCTGATGATTCAGAGAGAAAGCTTTATGAAAACCGTGAATATCCCATAATTATTTTTCTATAAACCAGAGTATGGAAATTCTTGCAGGTGACTTCCACAGTATGATAAGTTTGAGCATAAGCACTATGTTATCTACATTTGCAGGAGCTTTCTTACCCTCAGCAAAAAGTTTAATCTTGATAAGGCTTCTAGAAACATATCAGCTCCTTTGTTGGAAAACTCATATCTCCCAGCAATGAAGAAAAATAAGGTCTTCTCAAGACTGAAGTCAAGGTGGCTGAAACCAAGCAAACAAACAGACAAGCACAAAGTATTTCTCAAGATATAGTCAAACAAAACATACAACAGCTTTCTACTCTGGAGGAATTTATTATCCCAAGAAAATAATGAAAGTGAGGCTCTTTTGCTCTTCTTTAAATTAAGATGACTACCTTAATCTGATAAACTGCATCTTGGGTAAATAATGAAAAAATCAAGGCCTTCTGCGTGATCCCACAGTCTGTTAAGCAGAGCTAGAACTGGTGTCTAAAATCCCTTTAGCTTCTAACTGAGAAATCCTAGACAGCTATTGGAATAAGTCAGCAATATTTCACCTCCTCTATGAAGTACTTGTTAGTCTTCCTGCTTTGGTTCTTGCTTTAAATAGCGTTGGACAATCATTGCTAATTTTTGAAAAGTAAAAGCATACCCATAGAAATGACCTCGAATGAACTCTTGGATCCTAGCCTTGTACATGGAATGCAAATTCTGAAACTCATGCATTGCTGAAAATTTCTTAATGTTCAAGCCATTTGGGGTGACAACATCTGGAAAAGCAGAGAAAAGGCAGAGGTAGACATCTTCAGAGTCAGAGAAATCTTTAAGGAAAGAACCAATGTGTCTTTCAGTTGTCAGTATGTGAACAGGTTATGTACTCTTATTACTCATGGATAGGAAACAGCACTGGATGGAAACACAATGGTCTCCACCAGCTTACTCCACAAAGCTATTGCATGTGGCACTCCAATCCCTGTAGCATTGAAATGGCTAGCTCTCCCCATGCCCTTTTGTCCTGTCAAGACATCAAGTAACATCTCCACTTAGCCATATATTTTTTGTGCAATATGCCCTTTACCTCTTTATTCTTGGTATCACTGTTGCGTGCTTTATCACTATAGATTGAAAGCTCTTGAAAGCAGAAACTGTGCTGTACCATGTACTTGTTTACTGTATGGCACAAGAGAGGTCTGTTCTGTCAAGACTTCTGAGGATTTACCAGAAAAGGGAGAATATAAAAAACCTTTTTAAAAAGACCACCTTTCAATAATCTGATGGATCTCTCCTAAAGATAGCCACAGAACAGCATGCTTTACACTTTTATGGCTGCTCTGCTCAAAGATTCCAAAGCATATTACAACTAAAATTTGTTCATTTCCAGTATCTTCTAAGATAGAGTTATAGGATATACAAAGCGTTATAAGGATAGACATAGCTTGCTTCAACCAACACTGCAATTCAGTCACTCTTCACCTTTCTGGTAGAGCACAGCAGCTATTTAGAGGCTTGCCCTAAATCTAATTGAAGTAGATGGAAAGAATGCCATTTTCTTTTCTTTGAGCTGGCTTATGAAAACCATGCATGGAAATGAAAGACGAGGCCAGTTCCTCAGCAGATGTGTTTCATAGTAACACAACTGACTTCAGTAGACCTATACTAACTGATGTTACCAGAGATTCTTCAAAACCAAAGAATCTTCAAAGAAGCAAGAAGTGCTAAGTATTAGAACATGCACTGGTGCCGACTTCATACTTGTTCTCCTGGCAAGTGTCATCAGGTGTCTAGTAACCACAACCATTAACTGTAGCAATTTTAAAACTTTATGCATCATCCAAAGAACTTTCAGTAAGATATCATTCCCTACCACACACAGTTCATGCAAACAAAACAGCATGTCCTTTGATCTCAGCACACATGGTTAACTCCCCCCCATACTGCAGGGTTACTGATGGGAGTACAGTCTCTTCTTTGCCACCAATAGAGAACTTGAACATTGCTTCTATTGTGGTCTTTCAGTCAAGGATGCCTGGCATTCAGGGTTTTGCATCCCTTCCCCTAAGAGCAGAGACTTGCATGTCTAGCATCTGACCTAATACAAAACTGTCCCTTATTTCTGGAGACACTTAAGAAGAGGTCTTTAAAACATCTATGGCTCCTTTGGTTGATTATGTATCAAGATGATCTTAAAATAAGCACAATCAGTTCTCCATATGCTGTCCAGTATACTTGCTTGACATTTTTCATGCAAATGCCATAGCCATTTTTAATGAGTTCCTTGAAATTTATGGTCTGCTTTAGCATTGCCTGCCAGGTAAGTGATCTCTGATTACTCTTTACCTTGTAAAGTGTTTTGAGACTCTTTAGATTAAACAGCAGTAGATAAAAATATAACCTTTGCTAGTAACCATGCAATACCAAAAATGTTGATGGATCTGTCTTGAAATACCATATTTCAAACTGAAGACCAGCCTTTACCAGGAACTCTTTACTTTTTAGGTACTTGGAATTTGGTCCTCAGTGACAAGAAATGAGAGTCTTGGTGGGCCTGACAACAAAACTTGTATTCTTATCTTCTGCTGTCCAACACTAGAAGCTGCTCTGCACAAAGACCTCATGTGGCCTCATATGAGTGGGGGGTCAACAGAGCAGGAACACCCTCCATTTCTCTTTGTCTTTACCAATGACATACCTTCTCATTCCTCTGACCTGCTGCTTGTTCAGCATGGAAGAACTGGCTCATGCAGGACATAGCTTTGAGACTGCAACTATTTCAAGCTCTTCCCAATAAAGTAGGAATCCTTGACTGGATATTTCTGGCCAGTTTCCATCCACTCTCTCACATTTATTTATCAGGGAGTTTTGGACACTCTCACCCATTATCAACAGCCTGTATATAACCTACCCCCACATTCTTTGATTCAACTGCAGCTTTATTTACCCTTTCATCAGGATTAGGGCTCAATCCATCTGTTATTTAAGATACAGAACAGACATGGTGGCCCAAAATATCCAGTTCACTATTTCAGCTCAACATACATATTTTGAACATGTGTGAGGCAATGTGCCCTTGCCCTAGGGAAGAAGTGATGAAAGAGAGCTTTGTTCCTATCTTAAGTGTTTTGCGTTTTTTGTTGTTTAGTAAATTAATGACATTTTTGTTTTTAAATTGTCCCAAGGATGTCAAATCAGAATGATTTGAATTCTGTATTTATAGGAAAGAAACTGGCATTGATTTAAGTCATAATAGCACAGTATGATGTTTTCTGTGGATAAATTACTAACATTCAAGGTTGACTCATACTTTTGCAGAGTTTACTTCTATGATTTTGATGAAATATATACAGCTACAAAGTCTAGATCTAGATCTTAACTGATACATAAGTCTCTTGGAATTTTGATTCAAAGTCTTCTCTATTGCTAATGAGAAATATGTTCCATATGTTTCATACCTGAATGAAAATATTAGAAATCCTGTATCAGTTTTCAAATCATGGGAATATAACTTATGATCCCTGACAGAATCTTGCATGATACATCAAAGAGGACAGGTTCAACATTAGATACTCAAGGTTTTGACAAACATGGTTTGATAAATTATTGATCAAATAACAACATCAGCAAGTGAAATCAGCGTGATGCAAGCAGTTATTCTGCCAGGTTTAGACTGGCAAATCTGCCTTTGTCCTGATGCAAAAACTTTCTATGGAATCATGTCTACTGAATTTTACAGGTTTTTTTCCAAATTATGAGATTTATAATTTAAATTATAATCCAAGTTGAATGTTAATGAGAAGTAGTAGATTGCTCTACTTCCCACACTTCCTCAGTTATTTTTAGTTAACAACTTTGTTATGAAGTTTACCTCTTAGTAAATTCAAATGCAAATAAGAGTTAATTGTGCCAATTCTACATCCCCCTTTTAAAAGTTTATTTATAAATGGGATTGAGAAGCGTACAAATTCTTTCAGTATTCACATTCCTTTGCAGAATTCAAGCTTAACGGTCTACTGAAGGATTGCTGACCTTTCTGAACAGCCAATGTCCATGTTGATTTCACAACTTCAGAGAGAATAAATAGCATGAGAATAGACTCTTACACAGTTTATTTGTGGTCTAAGATTCAAAGAAACTATTAAAGTACTTACTCCAATCAGAATATATTTTCCACTTATAATTGTCTCCTAGGATTTGGGATACCAATTCCTATTAAATTTCTTTCTAGCTCTGTCAACATGAAGCATGATATGCGTCAACAACTTTTTAATCCAAACATTAAACATATTTACTTGGTTTCTTCAAAGTTGCAAGAATAATCAAAAAAAGCTCAGGCCTGTGAATCTCTCTGCATGGAATTCTCTTCAGCTTCAACTGATGTTCTATCTGTGAGCATTCTGCAGATTTTCTCTCCCAAATTAAACTGGATTCAGACTCATTTCAGTCTCCTAAAATCCCAAAACATAAACTATGATTTTCAGGAGTAGCTGTTGTGGGGAGAAGCCTCAATGCCAATATAAAACAGCTTCAAAAGTCTGATTTTCAGAGGTCAAATGCTCTGCACTTGGTAAAAAAGACCTTTCAGAGATATTCCAGATTAGATGACTGAACACTTAATTATATTTAAGACATGGATGTCATGTTTAAAATAAAAAGGAAAAATCTTCTAAGTTCATCACCCTATTGACAGTTTGTCAGGAATGAGGCAAAGCATCCAATGGACAACTTCTCTTTTATCCTGACACATGAACCACAATATGGCTTAAAGCACATTAACAGGGATAACGGTCTCAAACTGTAATTAGCACTGCAATTCACCTAAAAAAAAAAATCTACAAAGAGTAAGAAAACCAAAAACCACTAAAGTCATTTGAGCACTGCTATACTTAAAATAACCAACTAAGATGTGAACACACCTGTTAAATAGTCTCAAAATTGTTTTGCCATTTTTCCCCCACAATGCTTACCTTCAGATGGAGTATTGTGGCTTGTCCTTATAAAGCATTGTGCTGATTTAAAAAGAACTTTAATGGCACATCAAACTGGGATCATGACCTTATTCAAATTCCATGCATGGAACATGACAAGGTTTGCTGGTAAGTTCCATATTTTGTTAGACTAATACAAAGGGGAAAATCAGACAAACTGTTGGGCACTTATGTCGACTATTTTTTCAAACTGTGCTGGTTGGTCTAGTAGAAAACATTATATCTATCTATGAAACTTATTTTGATTATGGCCTAAGATCATGATGGCCACAACCACACTGCTACTCCTAGCTGTGAGAGATGCAGGGAAATGAACTGTATTGATTTACAGTTTGTTTTTTCCCTTCTCACCTCTTTCGATATTGAGCAAAGGAAAACAGCATTAGCACTCAAAAGCAAAACGCATCTAACATTCTATTTTGCATATGAAACTTTTTGCTACATTTCTAAAAGAATATGTTACTAATCTCTAGCAAAGCAACAAACCTCACACTGTAAAAGCTGGTGAAATGTATTGCAAAGGATCCAGCTTCTGCTTTCATTAGTTGACCTGAATATATTACCATCACCAGAAACCCTGCTAGAGATAAAACTCCTGAACCTGAGATGTCCTTGGAAAGAAAGCCTAACATCCATGAAGTTAAACTAATGCTCTCCCGAAGTGGTACTGAAAGCAGTTATTAAATGGTGCTGAACTTGACTTCTCTGGATTACATATGATACTAGAATGTGTTTAAAGTGACATTATCTGTACTTTTCTTTTGAAAATTGGTTATTCTCTGTAGTGTAGCCAGACATACCTATGCATGTGTCCTTGGTCTTCATGTTTGTATACCTGTGTCTATTATTTTCATTCAGTCTGAGGAAATGTAGGTACTCAGAGGAAATATAATAAGAACATAATTCAGGTCTTACCAGGATTTCTTTTAAGCATATGTTCTGCTTCTATAGCTGTTATTTGTGAGACTGTGGTGAACACATGGGCACAATGCACAGATGCCCGTTCCATACAGTACCGATGGTAAATCTGTCTCTCTCCTGCTTCCTTGTCGATGTCAAACTGTTAAATAATAAAACAAACAGAAAAGACACCTGTGTGATATGCTCATCAGATTTATTACCTCAAAGAAGGTCTCTTTTGTTAAGCTTGATTTCCCCAGGGAATAAGAATCATGTAATTATGCTGTTGGCTTGTCTTTCTGTTTTTTGAACAATTTTGTCAGCTTCAGAGAGTTTGAAGGAGCAAGAGAGGTCTCCGTTCCTGCATGCTCATGAAAAAATGGCAGCTCTGTCATGGAGGGAGACCTTGATTAATGATCCCATGAAAGGTAAGGATCTGTGCTACTTGGCCTGCTGGCTGGCAATATGTCGTGCTGCATCTTGCCTGGGCTTGTTGGAAAACTTGGGAGAGCAGGGAAGTTTCTGGTAACCGAAGGTATAGGGGAGAGAAGTAAAAAGGAATAGGGATTAAAAGAGAACCTGGGGACCGGGTAGAATGGTGGGAATCATGGGTAGGCAAGTGAGAAATGGAGTTGTGGTAGAGAGGTAGGATGTAAGAACTTAGTCACAAATCCCGAGGGAACAACGAAAACGGAAAATGAGCTATTTTCTGATACTCAGAGATGTTCTTCCTCCAACTCCACCACTATTATTTGCTGATCCTTTTACTTCAACTTGAACTCCATAAATTTCTAGAGGCAGATGCAAGTTAAACTGCTAGATAAGACCATCCCAAATAGCAAAGTATTTCTAAATTATCTTTAAACCTTGCAGCTACCCTTTATTTTACTGAGCTTATGTTATCCTGATGGGAAGAAAATGCACACTACCTATTGAGCCCATGCTTAAAAGTTCGAATGTTCACTAAAAATATCCACAATTGCTACAATGTAGTCTAAAAAAGAACAATGCTAATGGGGTGTCAATGATCACAATTAAATTACAATCCTCTTAGTCTTACATGACGTTTCACTTCTGGGAACAGAAGTGTTGACCTCCTAAGGTCAACAGCACAGACACCAAATAGACTGCGCAAGTTACATGGAGAGTGACAATAATTCTCAATGACCTCTGTCATTATCACTGCCTAATTCTAGGTGCACAGTCTTATTTTGATTGCATTTGACTCTAACTTCATTGACCATAATAGATTAACTATTATTATAGGCTGGCAGACTGCACTTTCTATAGTTAGGACTATCTGACCTTTGCCATGTTGCTTTTAGTACTTCAGAACTTAGCCAGAAATAAAGCTATTTAGACCGCAGCTTTTCATACCAAGTACATGGTTAGGGTTGGTATAGAACATATTTATAAAAAATTTCAGCAAATGCGATCAAAAACCAAGATTTAAGCAAACATTTTTTTTTTATTTTTACTTAGATAGGTATATAGACATCTTACAACTGTTTTGCTAAGAAACTTAACTACTTTTATCTACTGAGCACTCTAATTTTGCAGTGGTGCTACACTGCTGGTGGGAAAGTGGCTTCCACCTTATTAGTTGAAAATGCCACCTAAATGTGACCGAAAAAGGAATCTTGAAAAATTTCAGCTGAAAAGTTCTAGAGAAACTAGGTGCTTTCTTCTGGTATTAATGATCCTGTATGTCAAGAGTTAATAAGCTTGCCAAAGAAATTTGTAGAAAAGCTAGAAAATGTGCTTTACCACGTAATATGCTCTACATTATGATATCATTTTTCAGTTGTATCATCATATATCGTATTTTCCACATTCCCCATGAGAATTTTGGTGCAAAAAATACAACCATGCCACAAAAGAAGATCTTTTCTCTAGAACATACATCTCATTTGTCACAGAAGTTGAATAGTAGAAAAAGCACAGGGTAGGAGGGTAGAAGAAGAGAAAAATAAAGGTGAATTAATTTGACTCTGGAGAGTACCACAGATCTCTGACATGATGCTTTGCTTACCCTAAACCTCTTGAACATGCAGTTCTTAACTGTATGTTCCTCCTTTCCTGGGAGACTACATTGATATCTTTGAGTCTGATCTATTGAAACATTGAGCATTCACATCTACACCTGAAATCCACTGGACCTATACTCTGATGTTATAAAGTACTTGGTACTGCTAACTCCAATAAAAGCTTCCCTAAAAAAATGTGGATGATGTACCTACCCCTCCCCCCCCCAATATGGCAGTGGTAAACTAATTAATTAATATTTCTGGAGCATTCAGATACCACTGATGAATGCTGCAAAACAGCTTTTAAGAAAATCACAGATATGTTCTTCAGAGCAGAAATCTTAATTACACTCCATAAATAAAGTAGGAAGCTGCATACTGAACAATAACAAAACCAAAACTCATGATTGTTCAACCATTCTGTGTACCAAAGATGCAAACTGGGACAGTTCTTTAGCATGCTGGGTAAATATACAAATGGGATGGGGTACCACAGCACAGTCAAAACTGTGCAAGTTTTTTCAAATACATTTGACTTTGTATTAAAAATGTTTTTTAAATTGCTAGCAAACAAATAGCTGGCCAAACTTGAAATGGTTTTTGTTCTCTTTACCCTTTCTCACCAAGAACGGATTCTTTACAAAATCTAATTAAAAACTAAATTTGGGACATGTTCACAAACTGTAAACACTCCCTCCAGCACTACTGAGAAAGGTTCATAAAAGGATTGTTCAAAGCACCATGGCTTATTTCAGGGCAGGTTTAGGCTAGACATTAGCAAAAATTTCTTCAGCTAAAGGGTTGTCAGGCTCTGGAATGGGCTGCCCAGGGAGGTGGGTGAGTCCTCATCCCTGGAGGTATTTAAAAGAAGGATAGATGAGGTGCTTAGGGACATGGTTTAGTGGTGGAATGGCAGGGGTAGGTTAAAGGTTGGACTCGATGATCTTAAAGGTCTTTTCCAACCAAAGCGATTCTATGATTCTATGATTTCTTGCTACCTTTTACTTCTATGACTTCTATGAAAGCATTTAACACATACACATACACATACCGTTGTTTATTTCTTCATTGCTATTCATTTTTTCATCTTCTGGAAATGGGAAAGATTTTATTTTGCACATGCTTGCATGACCTTGGGCACGCTTTTTCAAAGGTACACAATTCCATGCCTATTAGCAAGTATAAACGGAGGTCACAGAGTTCTCACATTTCATTTGCTCTCATTCTCCAGCAGTTTCCTCCACTGATCGGTAAAGCAACATCTTGGCCTTTGACCTCATTTGCAGCATGGAGTAAGAAACCTCTGAACAGGCTAGACAAATGACTTCAGAAAATAAGCCTTAGACAAGTTGAAGGGCAGGTTAAATGGAACTTAATTGATGAGACAGTGCAGGAGACAAATTTAGTCCACACAGTGCTGTACAAAGACAGCTGAGCTTGCTGTGACAGTATTAGCTCAGTATTAGAGGCAACATGGGCCATGGCACTGTATTGAGCTAATATGCCAAAATGAAGCAGTGCAGTTAGTTTGCTTTTCACCCTGAAACCAATGTTTCTGCTCAGCAATTGGCTCTGCTGTCTGAATGCTTGTCCACCCTAGCTCAGGCACCCATGAACTCTGTACCATAGTGTTCACATTCAGTGAGGGCAAAACAAAGTATCTGTGAAGTGCGTCATGCTTACTTTTGTTTGTTTGCTGTTATCAGCAAATGGGAACACTAGCAAAGCCACAAATGAAAACTGCATCAAGAGAAAACCAGATCCAAGTCAGATTAGCTGTTTATAGAACGATTTAGGTTGGAAAAGACCCTTTGTATTATGAAGTCCACCCATTTCTTCCCTCAGTAACTTTTAAAGTCTAACAACTTCAATATCCACTTTCCTGTAAATATTCCACTGCTCCCAGTGAGGATCCCTCCTACTCTGACTGTTAGAAACCAAGCAGATTACTAGAATTTACATGATGGCAAGGATTAGAGGGGAAAATGCCTGCCTTATAAGGCCACTCTAATTTCAAAGCAAACCAGGAAGACATTCCACAGGCATAATGCTTTAGAATAAAACTTGCATTTGTTTCAATGCAATTCTGAGGAAAAATTTCAGCTCATTTCTGTCCTTTCTATGGATCTATGTGACGAGCATAACATTTCATTCATGTCTTAAAAATTAGCATGTTAGGGGGCACAGCAGGTAATCACTGAACCTCCCAGCATGACATTCTGGTTAAGACAGCTAAGATGATCTTTGAATTCAAAAAGAAGACAATATCAAGCAGTTATGGGATACCAGTGTTCTGTTTCTCTTGGAAACAGTGAACAGTCACTGAAGTAGCAAACCCAAATCAAACATTCCTATTTCAAAATGATAAAGACAAATTGCAAAGGATCTACAAAAGCACAAGAAGAATGATTTGAGAGTGGAAAAGGAGGAAAGACTATACTAGCTATGTAAAGACTTTTCTGAAAGGCAGATAAATTATTTGTCACAGACTGCATATAATCTCTAGATATTAGATACTAGACTATTCTTTCATAGAGAAAAAAAAAGGTATGATGAAAGCCAATGGAAATTAAACCAAGACAAATTCAAACTGGAATTAAAAATGTAGTTTTGATAACAAATAACTTTGTGACACCTTTGCATAAATAATATAGATTCCTCTCACCACTTGAACCTTATCTCAAGAGTCGATAATGGTTTTGTAAGTATTTTGTACCTCAAATAAAAGGTATAGGTATGATGCATGAATTTTTAGCTGAGGATTTTAGGCAGAGAATTAAATGATCTCTTCTGGTCTTTAAAATTGGTGGCACACTCAAGTTCACAAGGTGATTCTGCAGTGGAATCAGGAACAGAGATAGGTCTGAATTTCAAATTCCTTGTTTGCCAAAAGGTAGAACAGAAAGATCTTCATTTCTAGCATAATCTCACTGGCTGCCATTGTCTGAATTATGTAAGAATCACTCTTTTTAAAATGCAGTTTATGTCAAATTTAACACCCATCGATTGTCATCTTGTGCAAATAGAACTTGCATTCTGGTATAGCTCTGCCATGCCAAAAAGGAATGAAATTTACACTTCCTGGCTTAAGTCAGATTTCCATTAGCTGCCCTACTAACAAAGCGGATCAGCTTTGCATAACAGTGAGCTCAGTGACGGCCACGACAGTACTGTACTAAGTGGAATGAGAGCTTGTGCTCCTATATTGTCAGCATAAAAGCTCTTGACCATTCATTTTCATTGGGATTTTTAGTCCTTTTCCTTTTAGACCTCTTGGGGTAGAATTCTCCACCACTTTGCAAACTAGATTCAGCTGTGTTTGTATGAGCTGAATGTAAGATGTTGCTAGGTCTAAATAAAAGTGGCAGGGCAATAAACATTGGCAGGGCAACCTTATGTAAGGAAGAAGATAGTGAAGAATGAGACTTTTTTTTTTTGCCTCTCCTTAGAGCACTTTTCCCATTATAACTCAAGGTGATTTTTCAGTAAGAAGCATCAGAGGCTGAAGCCTACAAACTTCCCCACTATGCCAGGCCAGTGTCCACAAAACCATTTCAGATGGTTACCTCTCCGATGAAATTCCGGGTTAGATCATTTGCCAAAAAGACTGTTCCCAATACAACTGTCTATTCAGATATGAACTAGCCTGGATCATCAGCGTCTCCCAGTCAATTTATGAAACGTGTTGGCCTACTTAAAACCCTAGAGGGGTGAAATTAGACCAAAAAACCCCAACCAACCAAAAACCCCCCTAACTAAGCCAGTCCTCTTAAACAATGGGGAAAGCAATAAAAGATTAACATTCTTGATCCTCAGCTGAGAAGTCAGTTGCTCCTGAAGACAAGAAGGTTCCACAGGCTCAGAACTTTTTTTCCCCAGAACTTCCTACCTTCTGGATTGGCTATTGTGGTTCAGTTTATCTTAGTAACAAACATAACCTTAGTTTCACCAGTGTAAAAGCTACACTGGACATGGGAACAATGGGAAAAAATTCATTGCTGGTTGGACTGTTTAGATATGCTAAACTTCTTAAGCATAGTTAAATCTATGATAATATCTCTGTTGGGAATTAAGCTCATAACATACCCTGCTTGTTACTGAAATTAGAAAGTGTTGACTTTGGAAGAGTTCAAGCCAGTAACCTGCAGGCAGGGTTAGCAGTCCCTGACCCAGCCATTTACCCATGGTTCTTCAGATGCTTAAAAGTAAATAAAAATATCACACACTACCAGTTACCGTGCAAGTCAACTTCTTTTTTGTTCTTTTTGTTTTCCCTCCCTTCCTTCCTCCAGAGTCAGAGTGATTTAAATGGGAATCTAGGAACTAAAACGTACACTGAGTAGCTGTTATATGGTTATTGCCTCAGGGTTCCTTAGCTCAGATGTAGTCCATATGTTGTTTGTTACATGCTGCGCAGACTGTTAAGGGTCTAACACCCAGATTTCCACTGGAGCAGAGGCAGCTAAATTTCTCCCAGTCTACATGAACTAAGTTGGAATATAAGAATTGTATAATCTCATACAGTAATGCTGTATAAGAACCAGGATCCTATCTGTGATTGAGGCAAAGAACAGATGGCTTGCGAAGAGATCAGGAGTCAGATGACATTACAGTCTTACATCCATAGTGCACCCTCCTATCTTCTAGCAATCTACAGCTCTAATCTACTATGTTGACTAGGTTTTCAGTCCCCCAGAAAATGTCCTTTTACAGCTCAGAGAGTGACATGTGCCCTCAGATCACGAAACGGAGTTTTGGTAGCCCACGGTTAAGGCCTCTGCGTTATG
The DNA here is from genome assembly GCF_000687185.1 of Egretta garzetta. Lineage (NCBI taxonomy): Eukaryota > Metazoa > Chordata > Aves > Pelecaniformes > Ardeidae > Egretta > Egretta garzetta. The sequence continues at coordinate 4,852,733 of NW_009258671.1, read as the reverse complement.
TAGGGGAGTCCGTAAAGAATAAAGCATCACAGCACGGCAACAACTAAATCATTCTTAACTTTTCCCCAAAAGACTAGTAAGGTTGAAGGCCAAGTTTTCACAGGTCCACTGTTTGTGGGGGCTATCAGCAGGCTACATGGAGCCTTCCCTTCCAGTTTTATCACCTGTCAGGGGCTGGCAACTCGAGCTCTTTGTTCATAGAAATGCTAGAGAAAATGTCAGCCACCCTGCACTGCACAGCCCTTTTGCCTGATCATCGATATGGACATTCACTCCAAACAGGTTGGGACTTGGGCCAAAGTCTTCTCTGGTCTAAAGCTACTGACCTCACTGGCTTACTTTAGAGAATACATTTGTACCTTCTATACTTGTGCCAGTTGGCACATTTTGAGCTTTACTGGGAAGATGAATTAAAGTGGTATTTTCCACTGTGGAATCCAGAGAAAGAAAGAAAATCTCAGTAAGCCTTTATATTTTTAAAAGAGATCTTTCAACTCGTCTTGTGTCTTCTGGTCATGCTTATCTACAGGGGTGGTTTAACACTGAAGTGGAAGAGTGCTGCACCGTGTGGGCACATGCACATGCATGCAGGTGTGTGTGGGCACACAGAGCAGGCAGAGCTGATGGACAGCGGAGGATCCACTGAGAGTGTGTTACAGTTTCAGGGCTAACAGGAAATATTACAGTGAGGAAAAACACACTGGTCACACACACCCAGGGCACTGTGAAAGGAGAGGGAGAAAGGACTGTGAAGATGCCAGGTATTTATTAGTCATCAAACAATCATGCCATGGTTTTGCCTGTGGATCCCACTGTTAAATCCTTCCACATTGCAGAAAAGCGTTAGGCCTCAGAGGGCTGAGTAGAGCTCTCTCTAGCAGGCGTTCTAAGCCAGCTTGTTGTGGATTGTGTTGGGGGCTAGAAAAGGGAAGATGAGGTTTCCTCTTTTCTCTGCAGGAGCTGTGCATGCCTGATTGTCTCTAGGCATGGTCAGGCCATACCCACTCCTTTTGCGCTGCAACCATTTTTTCTGTGATATCTGGCACAGCACGTTTGCATCTTTTCCTCCCATCTCAGCTGCTGTGTTTAAAGCTGGCGGAAATTGTGCTCCAACCATGAAAAACTGATCAAAAGTGAGAACTTAAAGTCAATTACTATTATGCTTTAAAGGGAGAAAATTATATAAAAGCAGTGAAACAGGAAAACCAGCTATTCTACTTTCGGGTGGGAGGGGATGACATGCCATAAAAACTTATTGTCTTGTCCAAAGATTAAACACTGGGAAGCCCTGGAGAATCTTCTTCACTGGACAAATTGCTTTTTTGACCTTAGTAGTTTACTACTAGAAGACAGCAGCAAGAATAAGCTCTGAAGACTTAGCTCTCTGTACCATTTAATTAATGCACTCTAGACCAACCTTTCATGTTTCTCAACTGACTTTTGGGTCAGATTGACCTTTTTACAGCCAAAGGAGCCCTCGTTAAGATATCTGATCTCTTACTAAAAGTTAACTTTGTCAGGAAGAGCTTTAGCATCCTATAAGCATGTTGAACAGTGGTATATATGCTTGGCATCATTTCCTCTATTAGTACCTTTAATGTCAACCTCTCCACAGAGGACGTAAAGCATTAAGGTCTAGAAATCCACAAGTTTCCTCCCTCAAATATTATTTACAGCAGTTTATAATAATATTTTAAATTGACACATATGCTTCATTCCACATATTCTTAGAATAAAGTCTGAATAGAAATTTCTGTGTTTATCACATAACTGATACCAATGGAATCTGTGAAGCTTTGCAGAAGGATGGACAGTACCTTAGAGTTGGCCATATCATGTGTGAACACTACAAATTATATTAATACAAATATATTAAAATCTGTATGTCTGCTCAAATATAAGATCATTACTTTTTCCTTTGAGCACACAGACAAGGGTGAGGCCCCCAAAATTATCATGAAGGGGAAAAAAGGTTGCTTTTGAGAAAAGCAGACTATTTTGCCAGACTACTTGTAGCTCACCAAATTAACCAGAATACAAACCAAAATTTTTTTAGAATTTCCTTTATAAAAGGAAGGCAGGGCTCTGACATAGTATTTTTAGCATCAATTTGTAAACCAATCAGCAATCTCTTTTTTTTAAAACTCATTTTAACTGCATCCTCGTCCTCTCTCCCCCCCCCCCCCTTTTTTTTTTTTTTATGGCTCCCTTACTAATGAATTATGTGTAAGAATGCAAGGGTGAATGAATAAAGTTACTGCCTGAAAGTTCCCACTTTCTCAGGTGTTAAACCTGAAACAGCATCGGTTTAGTTCTTTCAATATAGCTCTGTCCAGAGGAAAATAATTTAATGTGACATTAAAGCTAGATTTTGCGTATATACACATAAAAAGAATATGAGGGAGTAGGAATGTCTAGACTCCTGAACTTGGGTCTGACAGCATGACTGGGTTATTCATGCTGCCTCATTAATGCACCTAATAAACGCATCTCATTGAGGAGACTAGTTTTCCCAGGTGATAGATGGAGACAGATCTTGCAGATGGCAATTTGAGGATGTTTGCCTTACACTGGCCTCTGCACAATCAGTGTAACTCCACTAATGATATAGGGAGCGTAGGAGGAGTAACCAGCTACGTTAGTTACCTCATACTGGGCAGAGAGAATTCCTGCTACACTCTATCATGCTGCAACCTTTATGCCTATGAGTAAATGAGAGGAGACAGGTTTTTGCTCTTAGTGTGTTCAGTAGATTCAGTAGTTGCCTTTGGCGGGAAAGAAAAAAAAGAAAAGAGGAGTAAGGTGAATGACTGTTTCCTTGGAGTACAAGGGAATGGCGGTCTATTCTGTACTTCTGAATAAAGCCAATAGCACACTACTGCTTGGGCCTTGTCTTTGGAAGACACTTAAGTTTGACACACTGTGGAACAAACATCCAACTGAAAACTGTCAGCTGAATAATTTCCTTCATTGATTTTAGCCAAGGAAATGCATGGACAGTGAATAAGGCAGTTGTTTGGCTTTTAACTACCTCTACCCTCAGTAAAAAACGTAATGCAAAAATCTCTTGAACTGAGTTTCTCTGTAACCATATTAGAAATCCCAGATCATATAATGTACCTCTGCTGAAGGCAGTGCTAAGGACATCTGGGTCTTTGAAATGTAAGTTTGTGTTATGCTTTGAGTGGAAAGAGAACAATGGAAACAAAAACCACTAGACAGTTTACAAAATTTCCAAGAAACAGATATGGGTCTTTTGAACTCAGAAAATACTTCCTATATTTGCCAGTTACACATTAATGCTAACCTGAAAAGGTTGAAAGTAGAAGGACTTATTGTGACTTACAAGGATTAAGAAATCGGCTGTGGGGAAAAAAGAAAAAAATATATATTTAATGCCATTCCAGGGAATTTCATCAAGAAGAGGGTTACTGGCTATTTTTTTTTCTACTGCCTTTTATTAAGAAGGAGTGCTGTGAAGCTGCTCCTGAAGTGTCAGATGATTGCTACAGCTGAATAGGTTTTACATTCACTGGTTACTCATGCTGCTAACAGTAACTCCCAAACCGCAGCATCCATTGCTCGAGTTGATTGCCTTTCCTGAACATAAAGGGGAAGATTCTCAAGGACACTTGACTTGCAGTGATGTCTGGGCCTGTAACTCTCCTCTTGCTTTTGAAAATGTCCCAAGCCATTTAAAAGAATGTTAAGAAGCTCCATTGGCAATCCTGTACTGCTGCAATATTACTCCATATATCAGTGGACTGGACTAAGGCACCGACTTGACTGGAGGCTGAATGAGTTTCAGTACTCTGCAGTGCAAATCTGGCAAATCAAAGTTCACTGAAGGTACTGCAAGTAATCTAGACTCCACTGAGCTTTAGGACCTGTCAGATGACAGAGAGACAAAGGCACTCATGCCTAGACACCCCATGGTCTTACAAATACCATTTATTGTGCTCTGTAACTGACAACCTATCACTCAGCTGTGGGTCAATCATCAATGATCGCACAAGACAGAAAATACAATATATGGTGTAGCACAGTAAACAGAAGAGGAACCAGGAGCTGATTAGCTGGAAAAAGGAATGAGAAAAGTGTCTCTTACCTGGTCAAGATTGTTGTAAAAATCTATACTGGCTGCACACAGGTATCTCCCAAGTAGAGTCGCATGGGTAGTAAAAATTGTGGCAACAGGAAGTTTCTGAGATCGAGAAAGTATTAAACCCACTCCTGCCTGCCACTCATGGAAGTGGGCAATTATGTTGGGCTTGTTATCAAACTGACAGGAAAGCTGAAAATAATCAGAAAAAACATACATGAAATGCGTATTATCCTGCTCATCATCCCACCCTCAGAAACCTCTTTTTTTGTGCCTTCTTCTGTGTGCTTGCTTTCTTTCATATGACAAAGCAGTAAAGCATTCTAGGTGGTCATATGTCTTGATTCCCATCAGCCCTAATCCTTAGCACAAGAAGCAGATGTGCCTCACTAGCACTTCAGAACAGTATCTTTCCTAGAGTGTTGGGGAGCTCTGGCAAGCACAGTCACTCTTCTATCTTTAACTTGCTCTTCTGCTGTTGAAACTCTTGTTTGGATAAGAAAATCATGAGTACCTATGACAGAAAGATGATTTTGCAGACTAACAAGGTTTCCTCTCTTCAGTTTGGCTGTGGCAGAGTGACACATGAAGTCACAGTGCTGTCATTAATTCTTTCTGTTTGCCTCTATTCCCTGTGCAAGGTAGTATCTAATAGCTGAGGTATGGCTTCACTGGCTTTAACGACAGTTTGTGAGTGTGACAACTTGACTACCATAGGAGAGTAAAAGGGAGTTTCAGGTCCTACCTGTAAGAGCATCCATTGACAAATAAGGGAGTTGAGAAGAAACAGAGAGGGATGTGACAGTAAAGACACAGCCCGTTTCACATAGGGCACCACATGCATGCACACCCACCCCACCTCAGGAAAAATAGTTAAATGACCACTTAAGTTTTAAATACGAATTTGATCTATATCAGGTATCCACTTCCTTAAAATCCTAAGTTTCAAACTGGAGAACAGGAACCACATCCCAGAGCTTTTTGCCCTGCTGACAAGGCTGAGGTTTGAAAATCTCTAGATTTAAAAACTGTACCTCTTTTAAAAACCAGGCTGTTAATGATCCAAAAATTACAGCATCGTTGGCTTCTCGGTCATGAAAAGGGATCCCTATGTTGCTGACATCCCAAAATTCGCCTTTCCACTTGTCCAGATTCCAGGCTGCTGATCCTATATCGAACAGTAAGACATATGGGCTGCCCTCTATCAGCCATCTTCCAAAAAAAACCTATGGGAAAGAGGCAAGGATATAAGCAGAAAATGTTAAAGTGGATGTAAAAGCCAGATAGCATAACAATTTTCATCCATCAGATCTTAAATATTTTACATAAGGAATACATTATTGTAGTCCTATGTACCCAGGATTTATGGTTTTCCTTGCAAAATACACAGAGTAATACTGGACCAAAGACAGGAGTAAAAGGAAATTACAATCTTTAGGAGCATTTTGCTTTTAAGACTTTCAATTTAGATTTTCATTGCAGTGTTAACTTTTTTCAGGGGAAAAAAAACCTTAGGAAGACTATGCTTGGTTGAATAATGAGGTCTTACATTTTTATTGAAGTACCTAAGCCATTTTTGTTCTTATTCCAAAACTATTATTGTCTTTTAGTCAGATTTGTCACCAATCTTTTGCCATTTATGCTAGATTACTGGTGATAGATTTTGTAGACAGGTGCTCAGGACCTGTATCTGCCATGACAGTTCCTCATTCTGCCCAAGTAGTGCAGTTGATGCCCTTTGGCAGAGCGGAAAGATCAATGAGAAGGTGTAATAGTACCTAAAACCACATCAGCCTAAAAATACAGCTTTCCTGCTTTATCTGCATCAGTAGAGTTAAATATCTCTAAGAGTATTTAGAACTCCACTGATAAAACTCTACATGCCAAACCTGCCCAACCAGAAGAGTAGGCTGAACTGTCATAAGGCGACACAACACGGCTGGGCCCACCAAACAGATTGTACCAGTCTGCACAGTCAAATTATTTCACGCTAATTCTACCATCAAAATGCCTATAGCAGCAGAGACATATTAACTGGGAAGAACAAGGTACTATAGGGAGGCTAGTGCAGTTTATACCCCATGCAAAGGAACCTTTTATGCCGCTGCTCAATCTCTTTTCATTCACCAAACACTGGGACCTCAGGGGTTGAACCCAGCCAGCCCTGGCACTAGAACAGACTGAATAGAACTCAAGTCTTAAAAACTCTTAGACCTGTTTGCACAAAAAATACAGGTTGTAACAAAGACAGGTGCGTGAAGGAGGGTCAGCTCCCTATGTACTTATTTCAGACTATCAATCAGGTTTCTTATTCAGGAAAATGAGGTTAAAGAGCAGGGAGTTTGTATGAACCCAGACTTCATCTAAATATGGAGGCAGGCTGTGGCAAGGAACACACCTGACCTGAGAAGTTTGGAAGCGTTCCTAGGTCCCCTGGTTTAAAAGGATCCATTGTGATGCATAAGCAAAATCCAGACATAAATGTTAATAGGATAAACACAGCTCCTGGAAACTAGAGCGTCATTATTAGAGATCAAAGCTATACTTGACGTACCTGGGGCAGATTTGCTGCTACATATGAATATTCCAACAGCACAATGCACATGTTAGGCTGGCAGATGGAACAGCATGAAGTGTACATGTAGCATTGCAATTAATCTGCCCCACAAGTCTTTAGCTGTTTTCCAAACAAAGGAGTGTTACACAGCTTGCAGAGACAGCTCTTTGTAAGCAACATAGGCAACACAGAAAACTTGATCAATCACTTATGAAAATTTGATTAGAAATAAGAAATAGCAGTTAGAAATAAATGGCAGTTAGAGTAGACCTGTTTAAGCCTCAGCCTGAACAATACAAGCATTGCACAATGTTAGTGTTCCCAACAGACACTTTCCAAAGCTATGGCACATACACGTCCAACAGTACGCTTCTACATAATATGCAATAGGCTATTAGATCCTAAGATGAGCAGAATTGCTGTTACAAAGGGAGATAACCCATTGCCACAGCTGGTGGCAGTCCGAGAAGTTTATGAATTTCTACATTAAAGTGTGTCATGCCCCTCAGCAACAGAACCTCGTAAGAACACTTCCTTGCTGCTGCTTTTCACACCTGTTCAGCACATATTATAAGCAGACAATTTTTCCTTCTGCCAACTAGCATCTCTGAGGAACTCAATGCTGAAACAGAGGGAAGGTGAGTTCTAGATCTCTGATGAGGACTTTCAAGAAAGGAGGTCAGACTTATCATGTTATCTTCCACCTATTTTCATTTAATCACTTGTCCTCAAGGCTGTAGCTGCTTGCAGCTTAGTAGCTTGCCCATCAACACACTCAATTCTATTCCTTTCAGCAGATCACCTTTACAGGAAGAAGTTTATTTCTAGTTTTCTGTTGGAGAAACTGAGTCAGAGAGAGGCTATGAGGTTTGACTGAGATCACCCAGAAAACTGGTTAAAAATTGCATAGGCGACAGAGAACTCCTCACTCCTTGCACTGTGGTTTAACCTCTCTTCCTAGGGAAGAGAGAGCTAGTTGCACTGATCTGAGGAAGCAGATTCTTTGTCAGTTGGTGCTTTTCTTAAGTCCACCTGTGTTTTGTCCCTTCCTAGCTTTCAACTGAAGATAATGCTACACAGGAAAAATTGTGACCTAGTGGAATGCTTTTCTCTCTCCAGCACAAGAACACCAAATGTTAACGTAAGGGTTCAGTCAAAGTAAGGTCATATTATATCTACTAATATCTCACTGTATTTAGAGACTGGATAAATAAGTCATTAATCCAATTAAGTAGACTTGCAGATAAATGACTGTTAAAACCTGTAATTGGATAAACTGGTTCCTCCTCAAAAATATCCTTTAATGAATTGTCTCTGCTATTCTAACAGTCGATCTGAGCCTTTACCATTGTGACATTGACCAGGACTGCTGCGTCAAGTGGAACAGCAAGAGCATTAACCAAAACTGTAATCTCCTCAGAGTCAGCTTTGTTGCCCTGGGAAGCAGTAGCACATCTGATTTACCTGACACCCTTGGCTTTTCATGGTGTCCATTGCCTTCTTAACTGCAGGGTTTGGAGGCTCACATGGTTCCACCTGAGTCTTCACATTGTGCTCAAAATAGGGACCAACCAGAAAATAGTTTTCACCCCATTCATCTGCTGTAATTTTGGCTTTTGTCTGGATCACAGTGTAAATGCCTCCCACTGCAAAAGAAGACCACAAAGAACAAAAAGTAGAAAGGGGCACAGACCACGAAGCTCTAGAATAAGCTCCAACCCACCTGTGGATCAGACGCACCTCTACTTAAATCACTTCACATATTCAGATTTTAAATGAAACCCAGACACTATCAAATAAATAGAAGTTCAGTCTTTTAACTGGGATCAGAGCTTCAGGGTTCAATTTAGGAGTATGCACTGATAGCAGACCATGTGTAATTCTTAAATGACAATTTAACGCTTTACTTACTCCTGGGTGACTGCTTATGGCTTCCCTGAATTTCTCCTCTAATCTCAAATGGATGTTTTCTATCCTTAATTGTTATTTTTATCGAGGCTGTGATTTTTTACATTTGTTCTAGGTGTTTGAAGTCACACCAAAAAAAATGTTCAATCAATCCTTATGGCTTCCCTGAATTTCTCCTCTAATCTCAGATGGATGTTTTCTATCCTTAACTGTTATTTTTATCAAGGCTGTGATTTTTTTACCTTTATTCTAGGTGTCTGAAGTCACACCAAAAAAATGTTCAATCAATATATTATTTTATTCTTATGTTATTCCCCCCCTTTTTGGATTTTGACATCTTTACATTCAGATTGCTGGATTCAAATCCTGGGGCTCATGCTTCCACTCTCCCATGCCTAATCTTTATTCTACTGCATACCAAGTACAGCTTTCTGCGGTTTTATTGCAGCAGTTAGAATTTTCAAACATATTTTCTGTGATGTGGAAATACATGCAGTGAGAACTGAGCTGGCACTTCCAGCTTGTTTTACACAAGTCACTGAGAGAAGTTGAGTGACAGATGGATTTCATTGACCACCGACTATAAAAATGGATTTAAACCAATATCCTCAAAGCAAAAGGTGCCATATTCCATAGCCATTCTGAAGAGTTGCTAAAGTTGGAAGGAACGTAGCCTACACTGCCAATATAAACATCTGCAGCACCTTCCACCAAAATATTGTCCATTTAAAAAATAAACACAATATAAAATGTATAAGAGAATGCAACAACATCCCCTGATGAGTCAGTATGGATCTATTGAGTCTTGCACATGGTATGCAAGATTCACTTGGCTGCTCTTCCTCACAGTTTTCCATAGCCAGTCGTGTAATTCATGCATTGGCAGGGCAGCCTTGCAAAGCCCCCTTTGCCACAGGACCCGTGGTGCCAGGCAGTGGGCATTCCACCACCACTGATTCGGAAGAATGGAAGTGCCTGCTTGAATCCAGCAAGTGGAAGGGAAGGCACGGGAGGAGAAAATCAAAGGCTTAGTAGCTGCTGTACATCAGGGACAAGTTTAACATAGCTCCAGTGATTTTAAAGCATGGTAAAATAAATGACCCTCAATGGCTACAAGCAAACAATAAAGGAAGCAACACGAAGGAAATTAGTGTTCCTATTTAAAAATTTCATCCTTCACCGAATTTGAAAATGTTCAGTAATGCTCCAGGCAAGAAGGCTGTGCTATGCCTTTCAGCAATGACATCAAAATTAGGTAAGAAGTTAGCACTGCAAGTTGCTAGCAACTGATAGCAGGTGCTCCAGACTTACTTTTTAAAAGGTACCAGGGCATCCAGAGGTGCCAATGCACTGCATCCAGCTGCACACGGCAAGAATCTTCAGAGGTTACCTGATTCTCCTTAAAAATCTAGAACTAATGACCACCATTTACAGTAGAGCAGCTGAAGTTGCTCAGCACTTTGGGAGATTAGTTCCCAGGTTAATTAAACTGTATCACCTGACAACCGCAGAAAGCCTCTGCCAAGCCTGGTAGAAAGTTCCCTGAGGAACTGAACAGAGCTATGGTTTTAATTGTGCTCCTAGAAAAGAAATTGTACACTTAAAATCCTTTTCTTCAGTAATATCCCATTGTTCTGAATGCTTGAAGGGTCCCTAGCCTTATTATTTTTATGTCAAGATGTCTCAGGATTCTAGGTATTTTACACAGAAAAACAAATACAGTTCCAAACTCTCAGCTTGCTGAGTGGAATTATTACAATAAATTGTTACCCTACGCAGTAATTCAAGAATGTTACAGGTATATGTTCCTAAATCAAGCTCACAGTTCAAGAGTTTCACATCATATAGACATGGAACTGCAGAAGGAAATCTATGCATAAGACTATTCTTCTCCGCTTCATTAGGACCAGAAAGCTAAGAAACTTACTTATAGTCACTGTATTCTAGCACGGGTGCTCCGGACAATAGATTTAGAGAAATCTTAGGTAAGTGACACTATGTATTCACTCCAAGTTCCTCTGCTCACAAACTGAGAGAGACTACTTGAATAGCTTGGATTCAGATAAACATATAATTTTAATTATATAAGACAAGTCAGAATGTTCAACCCATAAAACTGATGTAGTATCGATGACACGTCTGTTCTTATGAGGTGGTAAGTACGTCACATGAGCATAAGGCACTGCAGTCCAACACGGATAAGTAAGGGGCTTGGTAGAAATCTTAGTCATGAAACATGGCAGAAATACTGAGCTTATAATAAGGAAAGATTTTTGTGCAAAGCAGCCTGATGACCCTGGGAAAAGAGAAAATACCTACCTGCAAGAGGAAAGAAACTAAATAACGTGATAAAGCTGCATATGACTAGAGTGGTGCAAAGCTCTATATCACAAGAGTGGAGATCAGCCGCTTTCACACTGCAAGGCATTCAACATTGGGATCAGCAAGGTAGCTGAGTTTCCACTCAGCGGAGTTTTAATCTTAATTTTAAGATTAATAAGAAAGCTGCAGCTCAGGAGCTGAATAGAGCCTGGGCCTTTGTTTTGTATAGCCAACAGCCAAGTGGTTCTTTTCACAAGATTTTGCTTAGGATCACTGTGTGTCCTAAAGCGTGCCCTATCTGTTGCACAGCAAGGCAAAAAACATTTCAGAGCACCGATTTGCCTGCAGTGCAATGAAAAATACTTAGGATGAAAACAAAAGAGTACGTTTGACAGGCTGTGAAAACTCTTCAGAAGATTGCTGTGATAAAAGCCCTGGGTCACCTGGTCTCAAAACTTGCTTTTGTCTTCTCTGTTAATGTGGAAATATGACTTGCAAAGCATGCCTTTGCATAAGCTTTAATTGACAGGGGAGGGAAAGCCTGCAAGTGAACTTATATATGTGGAAAGTGTTGGGCATAACTTAAAAAAGACATCTTGAGAAGAACAGAGAGCTGTCTAGAATAATATATTGACTTTTGAAATTACACTTTTCCATAGCAAATTCAAGGAACACAAAATAGATCATTAAGAGGTAGCTTATATCTGCTCGGTTATTTTGAATACCCTGGAAATACCTGTGCCAGTAAGCAATGCATTACATATCCTACTGAGTAATAGAGTAAGGGTTTACATATTCCCTTGGAGCCTAACAGAATTCTCAAATTACTTCCAACAATTTGGTAAACCTCCTTATTCTTTTCTAATATGATATTTTAAAGTCATATTATAAACAGAAGACTTTTCCAAACAAGAGGGATGTATGAAAATCCCCTGATGTTGCAAGTTTCTGTATGCAGCCTCTGAAGCTTTGTACTTTGAAACAAGTTTTAAAGCAAAAAAATAAAAGACAAAATGAGAAATAGGTGCAGAATCAGAAGAGATCAGATCTAGAGAATTGGTTTGGATCATCACAAACATGGGGAATTAGCAGTAAAATGTGGATACAGGGCTAGTTTAGTGTTCTGCTCTCCACCAAAATGTTTTATTCAAATATTTTAAGTTTTAATAATTTTTAAATGTCTTGAGAGAAAAATATTTCTGTTATTTATTTCTTTTTAAAATGTGCTTTTAACTTTTACACGAGAATAAAGGAAACCAAGTTAAAAAGGAAATCAACAAGAAATTTTTTTCCCTATTTGTTTCCTTTTCCATTCTTCCTCTTTTTCCAGGGAAAAATAAGCTGGCATGGAAAGGGGAATTAAAATGTTTGGGAAAGAAGGGTTGAAATTTAAGAGAAGTCTGACTTTTTTTTTAGTGACCTCTTTAAAAAATAGAAGATGAAAAGAAAATATTTTCTCTGAAAACATTTCATAGAATTATTTTTAAAAGTTTGAATGTTTTCATATTGCCCCAAGAGGTGGTGGAGTCACCATCCCTGGAGGTGTTCAAAAAACAGGTAGATATGGCACTTTGGGACATGGTTTAGTAGGCACGGTGGTGTTGGGTTGGTGGTTGGACTTGATGATCTTGGAGGTCTTTTCCAACCTTAATGATTCTATTCTATGATATACGTTATCACTACTATGAATTTGTCTAAAGGAGTTATCTGCATCACTCCAGCCATTTTCTTCTTTCTTATTTCAAGTCCTGGTGCGTTATTTCTTTCATATATTTAAAATCCAAGCAGCAATTCAAGCCCTCCAGGATAGATATCAAACTATTTAAATAAATAAAAAATCTGAGAGTCAAGAACAGTCTCCTGATATCATATCACTACTGAGGACAACATTAGGCAGAAGTGGAGATCTAACTATGCAACTGGAGATCTTTGTGCAAGATCTAATATGTAGATGTTCTCTTTCTGCCACAAGCTGTTATGTGGAAAGATGCATTGCCAATGCTTTTTGTCACCTGATGAGGAAGGCTCCACAATTTCCAGGATTACCCAGGAATTGTGCTTACAAAAAAAAAGTCTTCTGGAGCTGCAATCCTTTGAGCATGGAATTGCCAAAACTTCTCAAAATTGCCAGAGATACCCACCATTCATTTTACTTGCTCTCCCACCCACCCCACATTACAGAAGGACAGAGGAAGGAGCAGTAGAAATAAAAAAGGAAAGAGAGAGATGGGAAGCAAAGCTATGCAAGTGAGACAGATAAGTGGAGATTGTCACTGATCATGGAGTCCTTCCACACACACCTTTGCTACACAGAGACAGAGGGCCAGGCTGCTCCTGGGGCTTTTCAGCTTCTTTGCTAGGGCCTGACCAGGCCACTCTGAAGGCACTAAAGCTCTCCTAAGGACCACGGCTTCTATGGAGTCCAAGAGAGCAGTGAGACCCCAGATTCAGGATTCAAATTGACTTCACTGCCACAATTACTGGTTACATCAACTTTTGCCCCTTCCCCTCAAAATGTGTCTCTGATCTATAGAGATGTGATAAAATTGGTCTTGAAGTTAATTTTTCTAATCTTTGGTTGGAATTTTATTTATTGGTTGATTGATTGCCTGTTGAGATATCTAGGGACCATTTATAGAATAAGGTTGTAAAATATGTCAGGTGAAAAAAACCCCAGCATCTTCAGATAACAGATGTTTTTCCTGTATTTTTTGGCTATGTTTGTGGCCAGGACTCATCAGAAGATTGAAATTCTCTAAATTCTGTGAAATTCTAGCATTCCAAACATATTCTGAAATAATACTGAAACACTGAAATTTATGACAGATGTCCACATTACAGAAGCTATTTCTGTGTGCATCATCCTCAATGCACAAGATTTCATTTGAGATTGATTTGATGTTGACATAACCACCCCACTCTAGAAATGCACAGAACTTCGATGCTGTGCTTATGCCAAGTTTATGCCAGCACATCCCCACTCCCCAAAGTGTGCTAGTTCAGGTGTGTCACACATTACATCATTCATCTTCTCCCAAGGAACCTTCATCATGGAAAGACATTAAACACAGAGGATGTAAAATGCTGGTCCTACTGACTTCAGTGGATTCAGGATTTCATTCCAAGAGTCCAGATTTTCACCAGAGAAACTGTACATAGAGCTCTGCTCCAGGGAGAGCTGAACCAAGGTTTGTTTTTAGCAGAGTCTTCATTCCAATAGGGATGGAAAAAAAAACATTTAGGATTCATCTACCAGTGACTCTTGAGCTAATCTGTTCACAGCTGAATGATGATACAAACTGGCTGTTTGCCCAGCATTTTTAAGCATTCTTCTATTTTCTATCTAAAAGCTGTTAGTAGTACAGCAGGAGATGCTAATCTAAATATTACTGGAATGATTTTAAAGACATCTTTATAGAGCACAGACCAGATCTTTAACATTCTCAACCCTTCTCATTAATGTGTCAGAAAACTCACTAAACTACAGCTAATGGTTATTCTAACTTACAGCATTAGACTTCTCCTCCCTACCCAGATTAAATACTTCAGTTTTCAATGGGCAAACATTTAAAAGAGGTTAAAGAGGATGGAGCCATTTTCACTGTGGAAATGTCCAGGACTGCTGCCATTACTCCTACAATGGCTTTTGGCTGCTCCCTGTCGACAATTTCCATCTGTGGAGCATCAGACACAAGATCTACATAGCTTGTAGCCACTTAAGTTTTGTTCCTGTCCTTAAAGTCTTTTATTGGTCTTCATGTTACAGAGGAAAGAAAACCAGTCTTCTTTTCCAACATGCACAGAGGTATGACCAGACCTGGCTTTACTGCAGCATGGTGGCCAGGAGAGAAGGCGAAAGGTGAAAAATGCAGAGCTTCACCGTGATTACTATCAGATCACATGGCACTGCAATGCACTGGGGCCCTTACCTGCCTGCTTTTTTCCCCTTCTGCCACAGACACACAGTAGATCCACTTCACAGTATGGGTCTTGCCCACCAGCGAAGAGCCAAATAAAGTAATGAAAATCTTGCAAAACATACTACGCTTTTCTCATTTCTTTGGCAGGGGGCTTTCAACGCAAAATTATTTCAATGTCGTGCTTGGTTGAGGTGGCAAGTTCCTTTTCACATGACCCTGGGGAAGGAGGAAGGAGAGTGACACTGGAAAATGAGCCTTTTTTATTTCTCATTCTCCCCTTCAGCTACTTTATCTTTGCTTGCTCCAGACAGACAAGAGGAGAAAGAAGAGTAATTAAGATGCTGGTGCTTTCCAACACTTATGTCATAGGTTGCCACTTAGCACAGGCAGCAGCCAGGACAGAGAATATAAGAAAGGAAGCACGGAGCAATAGAAAGCTCTGCTTTGTCAGAACATGTGTTAAATGATCTAGAGTTAAAAAATAGATGCCTTCACTCTGCCAGCTGCTGAGAAAGAAGTGATGAGACTCTGGAAATAATGGATACTTGTAGATTTCTGTGCACTGAATTCATACAACCGACTTGTCCTTCCCTACAGCTGCATCTCATGCCTCAGTACCAACCAGCACCATCAGGGAAATCCCAGTAAACACTTGCTCCCCATTGGCAGCCTGGTACATGAAGACTCTCTCACACTACATGATCGGATGTGCTCCAATTTGCAGGGCCTTGGCATGATCCTCAGACTCTGAAGGAGAATATATTTAAGAGGTTCAGAAACCAGCTCAGCACCTGTAAAGGGCACTGTCTACAGGTGTGGGAATAGACAGCCATCTGTGAGCTCTGGTAGTATGTTCCTCACACAAAAGAAGACATTCAGCCTTATTGTCACTGCCACAGAGAAATGGAGGAAGCACAAAGAAGTGGCACTGGTCAATGAGGAAATGTACCTGTAGCCAAGCACCTAGTGATGCGCACGAAGTTAACACAAAGACTTGAACTCTCTCCTTTAGGCAGCAGCAGCTTTACACCACTTTAGCAGTGTAAACCAACTTCATGCTGAGTTCTGACATGCCTTTGCATTGCCATAAAGGAATCATAGAATCATTTGGTTGGAAAAGACCTTTAAGATCATCGAGTCCAACCATACCTGTCCACTACTAAACCAGTCCCTAAGCACCTTGTCCACCCATCTTTTAAACACCTCCAGGGATGGGGACTCAACCATGTCCCTGGGTAGACCATTCCAGTGCCTGATAACTCTTTCAGTACAGAATTTTTTCCTAGTATCTAATCTAGATACTGAAGAAAGAAATCTTCATGTTAAATGCTCAAAATTAGCTTGTCAGACAATAAACCCAGCTAATGCTTGTCTTTCCCACAATATTAGGAACATATACAGCAACATTAAAACTAAAACACTAAAAAATGTAGCAGTACTAAATCTATGTGGGGTCAGCCTACTTAGCATCAAATAAACAGTTCTTCCTTCTGCTAAAGGAGGTGGGAAATATACAGTGTAAGCTATTATTTCCTAAGCCTGTCTATCTTCTGTGATGACTCTCCCTGTATTTTGTTGGCTACTCTCTCTCCTAAGAAACATAGTGCCCTAACCTTTTCCAAGAACTGTTTATAAAAAGTTAGGTCACCAGGGACAGTATCTCACCATGTGACTCAGACATTCAATTGCCTGGAAGATATAGACAAAAAAAAACCCCTCAGCATCAAGAATTTACCAGAAAAATAAGCTGAAATAGGCTTGCTAAAGAGTTTTTGCACAGATGTTTCCAGTCAAGGTTGGCTAATGGAAACTTCACACAGAGATCTGGTTCTAATGAAGAAATTGTTTACCATGATTAGTTCAGTCAGCCCCATTTGAATATATGGGTTTGGTTAAGTGGTATAATTAACAGCACCTTATTTTTAAACTAACTGAATAAATATCCACTCTCATACATATTAATTCTCTCAGAAAATGTGAGAATAATAAATTTTAGCGGTGTCAGTTGATTTGGCTTCAGGTAAATCAACAAGAGCTATATGGGTGATGAAATGATTCACTGTGTTTTGTACATACACAGAAAGATAAATCTAATTGTGTTTTACTTTTTCTTAAACACATTGTGTGATATCTCTAACTAGTGGGTCCAGATGACTAGAAAATACATACACTATGGAGTTCAGACACGTTAGCGAGAACACCTGAATTTGCTAGATTTCTGCTGCCATCTGCTTGCCAGTGTCTTACTTACCATGCACATTACAAAAGTAAATGCTGCATGCTCCAAGTCCTGACAGTAGTAGATGAATTCAAAAAGCTTGACTGAAACTACTGAAAAATAAGCCCACAGGGATTCAAATTTCAAATACTACCTCTGTGTATTGATACTCCTCAGCACCCTAAAAAGAGCAACGTAAAATTGCACTACAGTGCAGATTAAACACCAGAAGCTATCACAGAACTGTAATTCCAGTTTCACCATGGGGATAAACCCTAGCACTGTCTGTTCCTCTCACACACATTTCCCCTTTAGAGTTAAAATCTTAACAGATTACAGATCCCCTCTCCTAACTAATCTCTCTATTTATCTGCCAGGACAGTAAAACAGATGAGGTCAATCATTTACTCATACTAACTCTTTTTTGTGGCAAAACCAGAGCCTGTTCCCCCTTGGTGAACTACACCTAGCTGAAAGGGGATGATTTGATGAGTGAATTAGAAATGAGGGCAGAAAGATCTCTGCATAACAAACAATGTGCACTTTGCCAAACAAAGTGCGTGCAGTGAACAGACCTGTACACATCTGTACACATGCACAAAGCATGAAGTCCCTACCTGGCACCACCTGTGTTTGCAAAAACCAGTCCAAAAGGCTTTCGGTTGGCATAAAGACTGCTGGTCATTGACATCTGGCTTTTGTTCAGTGGCTTCAATGCAGCTATGTTTCTTTATACCCATTTCAAATTTGACCTCTTCTCCACACTGCTATAGAAGGCTGAGGGAGACTGCTGAACTGCTCTCAATCTGATGGCTGTTTTACAGCTTGTTTTCATCCATTACATTCCTAAGTGGATTTGCACGGAAGGTAAAATATAAATACATACTAAGCAACATCTATATAGCCTTACATCTGCACATCCAGGCATAGCACTTAGATGTTTGTTTAAACACCCTAGCCCTGGTGGTGAAACATGTAAAGACCCACCAACATCCTGACTATAATGCTCATCCCACACAAGCACAGGCAGATGCAGCCCACACACAGCATGCATGATTACACACGGATGCCACATTCACTCCTTCCAGTACAAAAGCTCTGCATCCCACTTTTCCCCAATCTCCCCTTAATGCCTTTTATGTCCAAGTCCTTCCTGCCCCCACCTCCCCCCACCCACTCCCATGAAAACAGCAATACCAACTCCTAAGAGTGTTGTACAAACCTTTGTTGGTAACTTCCCAAGAAACTTCAAAGAGCAACAAATCCTCCAGTGGCAGGTCTTCATCCTCCCACTGAGGAAGCCCGTTAAGAGAAGTCATGGACAGTGATCTAGCCAGTGGCATTTTCTTCAGCCCTTGAATGCTCACCACGCAGGCCACAACAGTTAGCGAATGTCCAGTTAATGTGGTGGTTCTCCGCAGTTCTGGTTGTCGCCGTCTGCCAGTGTGCTGGGCTCCAAGGAGAAAATTTATTCAGATAGCTGGGAGCTAATGGGTTTAAACTGTCTGACCACCAGCATTAAATTGGCTCAGTAAAATCCTCAGGGCTTGAGAAGCAGCTGCTGGCAGAGGTAAGAATTTAAGACTGACCTGAGAAAGGTCTTGACTGTTTTGGGGCTAGGGCTCTTTCTTTTTCTTCTCTTAGAGGGAGGTAAAAAATAGTTTTGAGCTTCTCAGCCACAACAATCAGTATCTACCACCTCAGGGACAACTGAAACTCAATGGTTGTAAATTCAGCACTGCCCTGAGCAAACTCCAGCAGGGAGGACGCTTTGAGTTCACCACCTGATTTGAGTCCAGCCTCTGAGCCCTCCCCTCGAGATACACCCTCCAGTTAACACCCATGGACCTTCTCTATCTGCTGGCCATCTACAAGACAGGTACATAGACTTGTTCCATATGATGTCTCTTAGATTACTTGCTGGGTTAAACACTGTTACATAGTCTTGTGCAGTTTATCAGTCCATAAGCACTAATTTACCTCATACTCTTCCTCCACAATTAACTTCAGCTGCCTCCCCAGGGCTCTGCGCAAGCTGTTGGCTTTGTTCTGCTCTTGAGCAACCCTGCAGCCCCGAGAGCTTCCACAAACAGGGCTACAAAGGCTCTATCCCTGCTTTGGCACACACGTTGGCTCTCCCTGCAGCCCTGGTCCCTGATTTTCCACCTGGTTTATCTTTTTCTATGCCACAGCTCTTTTCTGGCCTCTGGGCCCATGTACTCTGCCCAGGGAAACTAGTCAGTAGTAACTCAGGGAACAGTATACCCCCGTCTTGCTCCAGCACAGAGCTGGGATTCTGCAAGCAGTGCACACACATCTGCAGAGATGTCAGTCCCTAACTCACAACCGGAGATCCTCAAAGCTCCTCAGAGAAGCTATCTGCTTGGAAAATGCTTATGCACTTACACATCTGGTGGAGAAGCCACTGCTTCTGGGGCAGCTGTGTAAACTGAACCCGATTCTGAGCTTAGAGCACAACCTGCCCAAAATGCCGAGTTCAGCAATGAGCAAATCTCCAGGTGAGATCCAAGGGCATCTCTGGCACTGTGATGAGTAACATGGCACCGGCAGGCATGGACTACACAGTAGCATAGTGAGAAAGGCTCTGAACTCACTTAAGACAAAACGAGTCCAAAGCAGTTGGTTTAGATGGTAGGCAACCCATCTGCCTAAAAGTCTCTTAGACATAATGGAATGCAGCTGAGCCTACTTTAACAGCTAACTATCCCCAAAAGACTTGCTCTACCACTTACACTTCCCATGCTCTCTCTGCCCTTACAGCGGTCAGAACCATCCCTGAGCTGATGGATGCAGTTCACCACACTAACCTAAGGGCGCAGAAAACATTTCTGCCAAGTTAGGAACTAGAGCTATCTCAGCAAAGAGGGGATGGAGCAGCATGGCTGGGAACAGGGAGAGATGGGAAAAGTGGGAGTGAGTGCCCAGTGGAGCCTGGGGGGGGGGGCTGAGCTGCGCTGTGGCCGCTTCACCCACTGGCTGGGCTGTGCATTGGGGGAAAGGGGTTTCCCTTCTGGGTTAACTGGGATGCATTATGGCCCACCCAGGGAAGGGCTCAGGGCTTTATGGGTTTGGGTGTCTTTTTGTCTCAATGGTCTGAGCTGCCCAATTTACGAAAAAAAATCCCTGCTTTTGGAGCAGCTGTGGCTTTTACTGCCTGGGGTAGGTAGGAAACTGTATCATTCTATAGGTTAAAAATTGTGTTACTTAAAAGAAAAAACAGCGGTATTTTAAGGCTCACTTCATTTCTGAACCATCAAATCTGCCCAACTCACATGTCCAGGCCGTTCCCTGGAAACCCTGAGGGCGAGGCTGCCAGCCTCACGCACCTCAGGGGATGGGCGGAGAGGGTACCACCAAAGCAGCCCACGAGCCCGTCCGAACCC
>NW_009258671.1:4824275-4832175 GCF_000687185.1 Egretta garzetta | reverse complement strand
GTCAGAACGGCCAGTGGGTTGGTTTGCGGCGTTAGGCGGTGCATAGGCAAAAATGAGATGCCTGCCTGAGGAACTCGTGCCTGCTCGCCCTCACCACGGGTAGCTACCGCGGGCTGCAGCTCCCCAGAGGAACGTAGGTGGGTGTGCAGGTGCGGTGGGCCCCATCGTCGCTGCTGGCTGGGGACCCCTGCCCTCTGCAGCCCCTTGAACCTCGTTCAAGATGCTGAAGCCAAACTGCCCACACCAGTTACCTCTCAGGGAGGCCAAGCAAGCCTCTAGCTGCGATGCCAGATAAACAGCGGCACTGGCCCACTGACATACGCCTGTCCCTAAAAGCACGCAAAAGCCTAAAAAAGATGCAAGTAATTTTAGAACAGTGAACTGAAGTTGTGATAATACATTTTTTAAGCTCTTTATATAGTCTGTGTGGTTTTCAGGTTCTTCAGTGCCACGTTTTTTCAGCTTTTGTAATAAGAGGGTACTTCTTTTATTTTTTGAATTTGACAAAAGACGATATAACCCCATAAATCTTAGAGAATAGGTTTGAAAGAATCATCCAATACCACAAGATAATTTCACAAGCGCTGGCAACACCATCGTTGGGCGAACCTGGGCAACTCGCGTAACTCATCTTTTGCAGATTGGAGAATACTCATGGGTTTTTTTAAGTGTTTCTGGTCTGATAAAAAGTGCTCAATAGCACTATGAATATTAGTATTCCTTCCTATTCAGAGTACATTTCACTTTACCCAATCTGCATGTCTTAAGGAAGCTTTTTTTCATACAGTGCCATCCTGCTTTTTGTTATTAGTGAGGGAAAAGCATATGAAGTGCCTAGGAAAAGTTAGATCCAACAGACATTCCAAAAACTTTGATCCATGCAGATGCTCTTAATTGCTAGAGGGCAAAGGGCCCTATTCATTATATTTATGGCCTGCCAGGATTGAGTGTGGGATCTCTGTGATGCACATGGAGGTGTCCATGTTTACTACCATAAAGGAGGTAATGCCTGTAGCTGTGCACCTATAGCAAAATGCTTTTCTCTAGGAGAAAAGCTATATTCTGACAGTACGAATAGGCAAACTTGGCACACACAGTGGAGGGGCAGTAACCAAGAGCACAAAGGAACAGAAGGGCATCTACTAGGTATCTTCCATGTGAAGAACACTGAGGCTGACAGAGCCCTGGAACAGGCTGCCCAGGGGGGCTGTGGAGTCTCCTTCTCTGGAGATATTCACAGCCCGCCCCGATGATGTCCTGTGCAACATGCTCTAGGTAACCTGCTTTAGCAGGGGGGTTGGACTAGATGATCTCCCAAGGTCCCTGCCAACCCTGCCATTCTGTGATTCTGTGAACCTACCCAAACCAGTAGATTTTAAAATATAACATTGATTATAATATTTTCCAGAAATTTGGAAACCAGTGAAACTGGTTTTGAGTCTGGCCTATCTAGGTTCCTGTATTGCTCTTATCACCAAAGTATACAAATGCCCTCTGGTAATGCATTATTCAACGTGAGTCTATTCTGCCAGACATCATTTGTTATACCACCAAATTCTTTTTCAGCCCACAGAAGTGAAATAATGTTGCTTGCAAGGATACTGGACAATAAGAAGGCTGAGTCTGCAAGGTCTTTGAAGAGAAATCATACAAAGTATTGTGTTTCCCAAATTTCCTACAGTTCTCTGGAGATAGCAATGCAGGGACAATGCCGTGCATTCTGCCCTACATAAAACTCTTTGAAACTGTTACTTCCCAGGATGTTGACTTTTCTGCAGGCTTTGATCTAACTCCATCTATTTGGGTAGAGCAAAGTTTTCTGCAAACACTAACTCAGCACGTCACCCCAGGAAGCGAGTCATGGGTGTTGTCTTCACACCACAGTCCCTCCAGAAGAACAACTTCAGACAATCTTTTTTTGTTAGAAAACCAACTTCAGCCTCCCTGTGTGGGAGTTTATAATGAGGTAAGTGTCTAGGTCTGGCTTGTTCTAAACACAACTGCAGTTTCAAGGTTTGCCTACATTAACTGTAGGGAAGAAACTAAGACACAGATGTTAAAAATGCTCATACACATTGAGTCAAATTCTACAGGAGGAAGCTATCATGGTTTGTAGCATTTCCTGATGTACTCACACTGTACTTTAGAAATAGAACAGTAGGTGGCACTGATGGTATTCACATTAGTTCTCCAGTGTCTGTATTGGTTTTTTTGACCGAAAGGCTGGTTTATCACTATCACTAAATTCTGATTCATGACAAACCTTAGTTTTATGGAGCCTGTGGAAACAGAATCACAAGGCCATCAGCAAAATGGGGGATCTCCATCTGGAAGAAAAGCCCTTGCCTCAGGCTGACAGACACAGGGAAGGAGAAAAGAAAAGCAAAGACAGGATCCTTAATAAAATGAGCTCTTAGTACTTGGCAGCCCACGCTGCTAGAGCAACCCTTATGAAGAAACTTAAGGAACTTAGAGATAGAGGCTGAGCTTTATTTTGTACCCCTGCAAGTAACATCCACTATTCTGAAAGGACCCATTACAGCCATTTGTTTGCTGAGGATGCTGTTGACTTTAAAAAAAAGTAGTATGATAACATTTTATTTCTTTTTTTTTTCTCTTCACCCCAGTTTTTTGTTCCCTTCTTTCTTTTAACCTTTTGAACTTCATTGTGATATTTCCTGTCTTCCGTTACCTAACTTTTAAAAGGGTTTCTTTGACCTCCATGTGATATAGGTGTCTTTTTGACCCCACTAGAAGGCCTCACTGTTTATTACCTTTGCAATTTAGGTGTACTGATGAACCTCCCTAGAAATATTTTAGAAAAAACCTCAGATTTTTACTTAATTAAAGAAAAAAATATTTTCCAGAATTTTAAGGTAGAAATATCTATTTTCTGTAATTTAGTTTTGTGTTATACAACCACAGTAAGATCTCAGCTGTGCTTGTTTTTAACCCTTCTAAAGAATCTAGCAAACCTCATTATAATTCCCAAAGTGGTAGAGAAAATTAGAATAATAAAGCAAATGACGTGTCTAAAGTGCTCACCAGCATCCTCCTCCTTTTTTAAAGAGGCTTTGTGATCAGGGTTCTCAGCTCTGCTGGCCAGCCACCAAGCTGTCATGCGGCCTGAAACCCAATGGGAGAACAAGATTCTGACAGACAGACAGATGTGTGTAAGTCTGAGACGCTGGGGTTCTTTAGCGACCCTTAAAGCATTTGGCACTCAGCATACTGTCAAATTCTAGTCAAATTTATTGGAGAAGGGTCGGGGAAAAAATTCTGGGAGCTTCACCTCCAGGTCCTAGTAGCTGATAAAATCAGGACCTGTTCTGACGAGGTGGACATGTCTGTTAGCTCAGCTACCCTTCTCTCTTTCTCTGGTTGAGACATAGCTATGATTTTATTCCATGCATGGTAGAGGGAAACTCCAGAAAAATCAGTTGGTGGGGATATATACCCCCCTACCAATTAGCTGATTTTTCAGATGTTGTGAGAGATCATAGTGTTTAGCAGCCTGATCTCACTTTCCTGATACTGTAGGCTAGAAAATCATGTATTATTAAGCACTCTAACCTTGGTAGAAGACTTGAGCCTCAAACTCAGCCTCAGGCGCCTGCATTCTGTGGTAAATAGTTGTTGAGAAATTCCTGGCTGAGGATACTCCCAAATTGGTAGAGACTTCCTCAGTTCTGAATCCCAAACATATTAAGGATAATTGTATATGCCTAAAAGCCCCTTAAAGCCACAGACTGATAAGACATCCGTTTAAATCAGCACCACAAACTATTTTGTATATATTTTTTCAAATAGTAACCAAAAATATCCAGGTCTTCATGGCAGTTAGGCTGCCATGAAAGGAATAATTCAGAGAGAAAACTGCCTGTTCAAAACTGTAGCGTCAGAACAGCATATGAACTCATAGGAGTGTTGCTGGCCGCTCCTTTTGCAACGGCTGCCATCTTTAGGCCTGATCATAATACCCTCAGCCAGTGGAGAATCAGACCCCGTCAGCTAGACTGCTCCTTTTTGCTGCCATTTACCTGTTTCCTGCGTGGGGTCCCCTGAGCTGCTGGCTTTGCTCTGCAAACGTGAAGAGAAGTGAGGCTGCATGAGCGGTCAGCTGCACGAGCGGTCAGCTGAGGCTTCCCCGGCATTGTTAGCAGCATACCAGAAAGCTGTTGGAGGACAAAGCTGTTTGCAGAGAGAATAGCTCATTGAGAGAATAGCTCATTTTTTAGCACAGTG
The DNA here is from genome assembly GCF_000687185.1 of Egretta garzetta. Lineage (NCBI taxonomy): Eukaryota > Metazoa > Chordata > Aves > Pelecaniformes > Ardeidae > Egretta > Egretta garzetta. The sequence continues at coordinate 4,827,930 of NW_009258671.1, read as the reverse complement.
GTCATTTAGGGTCATGGCAGAGTTTAGGGAAGATCAGGGAGTTATTCAGAAATGCTCTAGGGCCAGCCCTAATTGCCTGCTTGAACTCAGCAAGTTCAGATCATTCCAGCTGTGAAGCGATGGCCTTCACCTCTGCTTGGTGCAACTCCAAAAAATGCTCCAAACCTCACATTAGTGGAGAATTGTTCCTTCCAGTTAGAAGATGGCTGTACAGTGACCCTGTGAAAGGGCCAGTAGAGAGAAGAGGCTATGAAACATTTTAAGTTTTCTGGGGAGGCATGTGACACAATGGACTTTTCTCAGTGACATCTGGTGTATGTTTTGTCCCAAATAGGCATGGAGTGCGTGGACTCCAAGACGCACCAAAGTAATTCGTATCGGGTGGGCTGAGAGGCTGATGTTCCCAGCTCTGCAGAGCATTGTGGCTTCTGCTGCTTCATCCAGGAGAGTGAGAATGAGAGTTAGCCGTCCTGCAGGTACCAGTTCGCCAGGGACAAGTTTAATGTTAATCCTTTTGGACTTGGCTTTGGAAATGCCAGGGTAGCTTGGCCGCTAAGCTGGATCCTGCAACTTGGATAAGCATCAGAATGCTACCGTCCCGTTTAAAGTTTAAAATAAATGCTGTGATGACCAAATATCCCCCTTGAGGGACAGGACTGTGACATGCATAAAAGCTGTGCTACAAATTATGCATGCCATTTTCCCATGTGAATAGAGATTTGGGAATGTTCCTATTTTTAAGTCACTTCACCCCAGGCATCTGAAGTGGTCTCTTCACAGAGGATGGACGTAAAGCACTCGTTCTCTGAGAAAGCAGTCTCGCTTTCTGTACCTCCAGCCAGGCACTAGGCATTAGAGACTGAAAAAACTGACTAGTTCTTTTGGGAAATAAATGCACAGGCAGATGCAAACAGAATTTCTGAGAAACACCAAGATTTTCTGTGCAATGTCTGATACAGGTGTAACTTGTAAAACACAAGATTAATACACTGTTTTCCCTGTCTTTTCTACTGTGCCATGCCCCCACCTATAATTCAGACTCATGTACAAAGACTCACAAACACTTTCATAGATATACACACACATATTTGCTTTGCTATTTTTTATCTGTTTTATGTGGTCAGCACAGTGTTTGTATCACATTTAGCATGGGCATTTGTCAGTGTGGTGGTGTAACTTGTGGTATTTTCTCCTTAACTGCAAGTGATAATCAGAGAGACTGAAGACTCACTCACCTAATATTCTGAGACTTTCCCTTTTTCTCATGATTCCTTTTCTCATAATAATTGTTCTTCCCTTCTGTTACATCAGAGGGGACTCTTAGGTTTGATGGGGGTTTTTTGTTAGAAATGTTAAAAAGCTCAGGCTAGGTATGAATTCTTAGTACATCTCTCTTTTATCTTGTGTGACCTTGGAGGAATTGTTATCAGGGCTGGCAGCTCAGCTTCACAGAGCTTAGCTGCATCTCCTCAAGTATCAAGATCCTTATCTGAATCGTTTTACTTCTCTGGCTGCAAATAAAGATTTCTGTGCTTCGGAAGGCAATGATGCAAACTCAAGGCTGTAGGGAGGAAAGAGGCATTTCCATTCATTCAGGTATGTAAGCACAGTGAGAACTTTCAGTATAGTAAGGACTTAATAAAAAACAGGTTATCCCATGATCAGCATCAAGACTGAAATTTAATGTGTTGAAATCTAACCCCATTCAACAAACCACATAAGCATAAATCCTACACAGTGGAATACAGGTCCTTGATCTAAGGTGACTGGTCTTAATAGCTTTTCTCTCCATTTGAGAACCACTCTACTGACTTTGAATGCCCTTGAAGCATGTCGAAAGAGATGTTTCTGCTTATTCTTCTTCTGACTTTTTTCTTTGAAAAAAAAATACTGCAGAATTCAGATTCAGCCCAGTACAGAAGCAATTTAAAAAATATTTATTTCCTTCTACCGCACAACAATTTGCTATGGGAGAACAAACTCGGTAAAATGAACAGAAGATCAACAAACAGTCTTCTAGACTGATCTTCAGTCTGAGTGTATCAGGGACTACTCTGTTGTCATATGTGGGTAGGAAAATGAGTTTGATGTGATTCTTAGACGTGGTAATCATGCCTGATTCCCAGTGATACTGGGAGAGTATTCCAGTATCTACTACTGGTGGAGACTGCTGAATGAACAGAGACTTTGCAAATCATTGCATTTCTGTCTTCCTGTCTGAAACACAGAATTAGCAGTACAGAGAAAACTGTATCTCAAGCAAAATACCTTTTTTCTTCCCTTGGTATTTTCATTTAACACATCTCACAGAGCAAGAATTATGAATATTCCCTTCCAGAAATCAGTGCTGGTAGGAATCCACCTTCATGCTATTTTGACAAACGTTCTTAATTTTTTTATCTCAGATATTGAATGTGTAAACAAGTGTAAATAATGTTGAAGAGCTATTAAAGAGGAGAGGATAAGGGAGAAAATATTTACTCCAGAATCTTACTTTGCATAGCCACTGCCTGGGCCAGACTGTGCTTTGTTGCTTATGTTTGCAGGTAAATTATTCATTTCAGACACTGAGCAAATCCAGCCCTCCTGAGTCTGACCTCTCCAATAGACCAATCTAAGTTAATTATTTGCACAACTCCTTTGCGTGCACAGAGTAATAACTCACACAGCAATGGTATCTCAGGAAGTGATTGGTGTAGCCTCTGAAAAGCTTTGAAAGCTTACATAAGGCTGGATTCACAGATGTGCATTAGAGGAGAACTGTTCATAGAAGAAGGAAATGCCAAAAATTAGACGTGGCCCAGAGAGGCCGTTACACTATGGCATTGTGTCAGCCTGGAGCACAATATAAGGATCTGACTCTTAAATGGGTTTGGGCTCCTGTTCACACTGACATCAGTGAGTTCAGCATCTATATCCCACTGAGAATTTTTGGCTTAATTATTCTGATTTATGTCTGTAAATTGGGGAAAACAGCATGTCTTTGCAGCACGAGGCTGACATGAGGCACATGGAGGCCAGGGAGGTAATTCGAGATAGCCAGCATGGCTTCACCAGGGGCAAGTCCTGCCTGACGAACCTAGTGGCTTTCTATGATGGAGTGACAGCATCAGTGGACAAGGGAAAACCAATGGACGTCATCTATCTGGACTTCTGCAAAGCCTTTGACACGGTCCCCCACAACATCCTTCTCTCTAAGTTGGAGAGCTATGGATTTGATGGGTGGACTGTTCGGTGGATAAGGAACTGGCTGGATGGTCGTGTCCAGAGGGTAGTGGTCAATGGCTCAATGTCTGGATGGAGACCGGTGACGAGTGGTGTCCCTCAGGGGTCCGTACTGGGACCGGTGCTGTTTAATGTTTTCATCAGTGACTTAGACAGCGAGATCGAGTGCACCCTCAGCAAGTTTGCGGATGACACCAAGCTGAGTGGTGCGGTTGACACACCAGAAGGACGGGATGTCATCCAGAGAGACCTGGACAGGCTGGAGAGGTGGGCCTGTGCGAACCTCATGAGGTTCAACAAGGCCAAGTGCAAGGTCCTGCACCTGGGTCGGGGTAACCCTCAGTATCAGTACAGGCTGGGGGAAGAAAGGATTGAGAGCAGCCCTGCTGAGAGGGACTTGGGGGTGCTGGTGGATGAAAAGCTGGACATG
>NW_009258671.1:4809575-4823988 GCF_000687185.1 Egretta garzetta | reverse complement strand
TCCAGAGGAGGGCTACAAAAATGATCCGAGGGCTGGAGCACCTCTCCTATGAGGACAGGCTGAGGGAGTTGGGCTTGTTCAGCCTGGAGAAGAGAAGGCTGCGGGGAGACCTGATTACGGCCTTTCAGTACCTAAAGGGGGCCTATAGGAAAGATGAGGAAAATCTTTTTAGTAGGGCCAGCAGTGACAAGACAAGGGGTAATGGTTTTAAACTAAACCAGGGTAGGTTTAGACTAGATATAAGGAAGAAATTCTTTACAATGAGGGTGGTGAAACACTGGAACAGGTTGCCCAGAGAGGTAGTGGAGGCCCCATCCCTGGAAACATTCAAGGCCAGGTTGGATGGGGCTCTGAGAAACCTGATCTAGTTAGCGGTGTCCCCGCTCACGGCAGGGGGGTTGGACTAGATGACCTCTAGGGGTCCCTTCCAACCCAAAACATTCTATGATTCTATGATTGTATGAAGTACATAAACACAATGATAACAGGAACTCTGTGAGCAACTTAGCAGGTGAGCACAAGTCACCTACTTACCATAAAACACAGTTTAAGTTAGCTGGTATGAAAGCCATATAAGTACTACTAGTCTAGAAAAATGCACATACAAAACATTTCCATCGCTCTACACCTACATCTTCTTTTTAACACTATTTCACTGTTTAAACTTGCCTTCAATTCCCTGCCCCATTTTTATCCTTTGACTACTAACATAGCAGCTGATTTAACACTACGTCTGAGCTCAGAACGAGCCCACTTCTTGCTTGGGTGATGGCTGGTGACCACTAAGAGCACTGCTGTTTTACTAAGCTTGCGGACAGTTGCTACGCAGACTGATAATAAAGCAAAGGATGCTACTCATTTATCTCAACGTTCTGGCTGGGCAGGTGGAAAACTCAAGGTCGCCCTCCTTCACATATGTTTCTTTGGAAAGCCATGGTACAAATACAGTGGCAATAGGATATATCTGAGGCTGAGCGTAACTCAGAAGACAGTTCCGTCCTCTGGCACAGCCATGCCAGTAGTATCCGTCCTCTCTCTGTTGTCTGTCACTATCTGCTTGTCTGTTGTCTGACATATGCAGGGTATTCAGACTGAGTTTCTGTAGCCTGCATCTACATATTTGCAAATGCAAGGGGGTCTAGGTCCTTACAGCAATTAAAATAACATCGCTGGTCTTACCTCATACAAGTCAAGCAAGTTGTCCTTAGTGCTTTCTGAAGTGTTCTGCTGTGTTTCTTCTTACTGGCTGTACTACTCTGTCCAACAGCACCACCACGTTTTCTGTTAGACCAAGGAGTGACAAAGGTACCTCTTGAGACATAGGAGTGTGGTTAAAAATCTGTATTGCCTTTTATGGGATAAAATAAGAACAAAGTTCATGTATCAATGGGCTGTACAAAGAGCACACAAACAAGATAAACATGCGTCTATTATGTTCAGAAAACCCTCCCACCTATCTTTTAGAGATAAAGTACTATGGCAATAAAGTTATTAAGGAATTTATATGGTTGATACAAGACTGTATTATGGATAGACTCCAAGTAACAGAAAGTGATAGGCTGATGTTGTGTAAGTGTACACAGGGAAGCTATTCTACTGCCACGCGACCGCAATGAAGATACAAGATTGTGTGATAAGACTCCTAACAAAACTAATTACAATATAATTAACGTACTTGCACAGGGCTTACAAGCATCAGTGAATGAAAAAAAACAATCTGAAGGGCCCATTTATAAAACCTCAAAATCTCCTGAGATACTCATTCCTATTTAACAATTTTGAACCAATCCCCCATAAAAGCCACAAGGCCACTTCATTGTTGTTTAAATTTCTTAGAAGTTTCCTTCATGACATCATTTCCCCAAAAGTAGAAGTTGGTACAGCGAGGCTGCTGCTGAGCTAAGAAAAGTGCTCATCACACAAACCAACATGCTGTCCTCAGTCCTTCAGTTCTCCACTCTCTTTTTGTAACAGACCACGCTTTTTTGTAGTATGTCATTAGCTTTCTGCTTGGTTAACATCTAGGCACAAAAGATCTCATGCTGCTGCCAAGTCTGTGATCACTAACAAATAAACCCTCTGTGGACTCAGAGGGGATTGAAGGAGTAGTTGACAGACACTAGGCGACTGTCACGTCCCAGCTCAGGCACTGATTCACTATGTTCCTTTCAGTATGTCCCAACCTACTTTGGGTGTCAGTTTGCTGACTACAGAACAAGTGTAGGGTACGACCATATGCTTTAATGGGTGAGGAATTCACACTAATACAGTAAGGGGCAAACCCGTTTTATTGTAGCCAAGGGATCTTTAAAATCAGATTGACTATCAGAAGGGAAGAGGGCCCACTCCCTGTCCTCCAAGACAACCAATGACTCTTCAAGCACATCAGCCTCAAGAATCCTCCAAGATTAACATGCCACAACATAGTTTTGAATTATTTCATTAACTGAGAACAGTGTAAGAAAGAACAAAGTAAGGAAAGAACACCGCAAAGTAGCCAGCTAAATGTGTTTGGATGAAAACTGCTAACGAGTACATCCTGCAAACAGCAGCAGCTTATGTCATTTACCTCAGGACAGCTGATCATGAACAGTTCTTAGCAGGAGCTTATCTATCCAGGCATGGAAAGCCTTTCAGTAAGATCTCCCCACTTGAGTTATCAAAGCAGAATCTATACTTTTCCCCCTCTCCTGTCAGCAAAGACGACTTGCATTTAGCCTGCAACTGAGAATAAAACATCTCCCAAGGTGTCCCTCTGATACCCTTTGTAAATAATGCTGTCACCAGCATCCCATGCATGTTATTTCACTAAATACATGACACTTACTAAATCACAGGATAGCTGTTATCTTGCAGTATGACAAAACTTGCATGGTCTTTTCTTTTAGAGGGAGCTAAAAAAATTAAGCTACTTGTTTATGGAAGTGTTTTAGTCCCCTACTCAGAGCATTTTAATGCAGCTAGAAAAGGCCTTTAAAGTGCTCCAACTTAGTCTCAGACCATTTGTTATGAAACAAGACTTGCAAGCCCCTGAATTGATACAAGACAGATGGTTTTGGTGCTGTTTCTCCCATGGACATGTAGGTTAAGCAGTTGTAGGTATGCCAAACAAGTATTGGCCATTTTATGGTTAATATTTAGCCCCTAAGTGATTAAGAAATAAAACTGGGATTTTTAAAACAAAAAATCTGTTCTCCACCTCCCCCCCAAGTATACAAGAACTTGGGAAAGTAATGCTGAAATTTAGAGATTAAAGGCCCAATCTGACTTGCTCTATAAACAAGACTATCATGGGACTCCAGTCTTTAACTCTAAAAAAACCCCCTTTGCTATGGGTAATCAAATAGAAAAGAATCTTGTTTGTTCTAAAAATTATGAAAACTAGACACCAATAACAAGCCATGAATTGAATCCAGAAGAGAAAAGGATCTACAAGACCCTTTTTCTAGGCCAGTGACGAAATCCCAAAGGCAAATCCTCATCCTGTTTTTTCTACCCATGAGTAAAAAAAAAATAGGAAGTACTGCATCAGAAACAAGTCTGGGAATGAACTACACTGACTCAGCATCTGGACTGAAACCAAATCATACAGAAAAGGCTTCCAAGTAAGGTTGTGTTCGTGAAATCCCACCACAGGCAATTACTACATTGTTTCTAACCTTTTGAAAGAACATGTGCATCTACACTTCCACATAGTCTGTGGCAAGCATTAAAGAAGAATGCCAGAGTAAGCTAGATAATTTAAATACTGAAAATAAATCACCAGGACAACAAAACATGCCTGAAAGTTGCTTTATTTGTTCATAAGGTCTGTGCGTTACAGCAAGCATAAGTTTAGCTACTGTGGACAAAGCTCAGTCTGGAAGAGCATTAAACATTAACCATAGAGATGTATAGTGAGTAGAGCCCACATCTGCACACATGCTGTTTTTCTATTGCTGGAATCTAACATTCACAAGTTACAGATCTTTGAGATCTTTCTGGATGTTCCACAGTGTATCCGCGCTCTTCTTCAGCTGAGCCACCTCATCATCCTTCAGCTTTTGGTTGATGACACTTGTCAATCCAGAGGCACTTAGGACAGCAGGAAGGCTCAAGAAGACATCATTCTCAATGCCATACATGCCCTGCCACAAACAAAAAAAAAGATCACTCAGGCATGAACCCATCACCCCAGATCTGCTTTTAGTTTACACACCAGGAAGCCTTCTGAGAGCAGAGCTTAAGACTCATTTTTGAAGCCTGCAGAAAATTCGATTTTCAATCACAACGTATTTGATGAAAATAAAAAGTGCAGAGCTGTTTTAGACCAAGTGATTGGCAACACCGAAATGACTGATTTTGGAAACCCCACCTCCAAACCCCTCATTTATATACAGCAAGTAGCTGACAAGATTCAAAGACACAGGATTAGGGCAGGCCTTTTTTCCAACTATAGAGGGAGCAGTAAGCTCAGCCTGTTCAGAGTCTATGCTGTGCTGGAGGTTATAGAGCTGGCACAGATTAGATGCAGCCAGTTATACCAGCTATGAAAGGACACTGCTCTCTTCCCTAGCACCTTCGCTAGGCATTAGTTTGTAGAATCTGGGCCTCAACTAAATTTTCCATTTTTGCACTGAAACTTCCTTTTAATTAATCTGCATGCCACACATGGCAAACTTTACACAAGGGTAGTGCAACACCAGGTAGAGTACAGAGAACTTAGTTTCAGCTCCATACTTGTGAGAACGGTAGGCTAAGATGTCAGACGAAAAAAATTGCAATAGTAAGCTCCCATTTAAAATTAAAGTAGTATTTTATAAAGCTTCCTTTGTCCAGCACCTTACTAATTGAGACTATTTAGCTTTTCCATAACAGCAAAATGAACTAGAACATCCAGTTAGCTACCACTCCTTACCTTTACCAGTGTTGAGACTGAGTGAACCCGGCACAAGTTCTTCATCATGGTCTCACAGAGGTCAGCAACACTAAGGCCAATGGCCCAGTTTGTGTATCCCTTAAGTCTGATTACCTCATAGGCACTAAGGAAATATTGAAATACAGTTGCATTAAGATGTCAAGACACTGTCTGAACACTGTCTTAAGATGAATGAAGATTTCCCATTTAAAAAACCCTGAAACTTGTGACACATTGTAAGCTTTGGAATTAAAACGTCAAAGTAAGGGAGTCATGTATTTCAGCATTAGAGGATAAAGTATAAAGTCTGCATTATCCCCTACATATAATAAAGAAGCCCCATTGTTCTCACAGGATTAGTTAAGAAAAATAGCTTCCATCTATGAACATTTCTTAGTGTTAAGTAGAAAAACAGACACCTACAGCTGAACAAGTTCTCTATTCAAGTCAGTGGCACAATCATTCTGAGTGCATTTGGAACAGGTAAACATTTAGAGTCAAAGCCATACACTACCTACACACATCCTAATTGTAACCAACATCTGCATACACTTTATACCAGTATAGTCCTTATTTCACAAGTGAGACAAATGATTTAGCAACTTGTATAGTTACCTCTAGACAGATTTCCCAAAAATCAGTTAACAAGATTTTCCCCAGATCAACTCCAACACTTTGCTTACAGAAACATAATACCTTTTCCAAGTCTTGTGCCCTTTGGACAAGTTTAACCATTTAAGAAGCTACCTATGAGAAAGTAAGTGCACACAGCTCTAAGCACTGCAGTGAAGTGGGTATCTTATGCAATAGCTTGTCTCACTGCAGGGTAATAAAATTTATCAGCTGAAATCCTGCACTTCAGTGTTTAAACCGGTAGTTCCACTTACTTGTGCAACCCTCTAAATAAGAGGTCATAAAAGCTGCAGCAGAATGGAGAGGCAGTGACAAGGAGACAGTGTGCAGACTAGCTATTTGCAGCATCACATATATCCACCTTATTCCTCAAGCCACTGTACCTTTCGACCACTTGCTTGTGGAGATCCTTCCAGTTCTCTGTATCTTTGTCAGTTCCCATGGCAGGATTCAGCTCCTGGAGAGAAACGCCTGCCACATTAACTCCACTCCAAACAGCCACTGTAACAGAGAGGACATCAGTTTCAATAGCACTTATCAACTCCCCTTCTGCTTTTCCTATCTAAGACAACTAGAAATAAAGTAGTAGTAGCCAGAACCACAACATTTTGAGGCAGATTTTAAGTTTTCATTTAACCACAACTAATTCTGAGAACTCTGGGGGTCAAACGTGACTATTTTAGTAATGACACTTTAACAAGTCAGTAGTAACACATGAACAGAGCTTTTCAGTCCTTGAAAGATGTAGACAGCTACTTCTGAAGTCAGACACCTCAAATTCTAGCAAAAAAATATCACATTTTAGCTGTTCAGCCTTTTAATACTAGTTTTATTCTAATTGCAGCAAGTATGTATTTGCTGTCCCATTAATCAGTATTAGGATTATCCTTCAAGAATTCTGCTCTTATTTCCCCAAATAACAGGGTAGTAATATGCAAACTTAGAACAGCGAGAAGAATTTGCACATCTCCCTTCATATTGGAAGCTTATAGGCAGATTCATTCTCTGTTTCTGTGAGATAACTAGGAAGTTTTACTTACTTCAAGGCAAAAGCAGCTGTAACACTGAAGCAAAATGAGCTCTGTGTATGCTCAGCCAAGCTCTACTTTCATTACAACGTAGGGCTGGCTTCAGTAAATATTGTTGTTGATCAGACACTGTACTTTGATCAAATGCAATGGGACATAGAAAAGATGGCTCCCTTAGAAATACACAGCACTAAAATATAAAGCAGTACCAATCTACACAGATGTTGATGTCTGCATCATTTCAGATTAAGACAAATAAGCTGCTTGGATTTCACATGGTTTTAAAACCATTCTCTCTTTTAAGTAGCATGGAGAAAAAAATCACAAAATAAGGTAAGGCATAATTTTGTTAGCTTGAATCTGGATTGCTAGCTTATTCTACTACTTGCTAGAAGCTCTGCCGTTGACATAACAAGAGCTAGTATTGCTTTTAGAGAACCATGCTACAGACCATGATACTCCAAAAACTGAGGATAAAGAGTAGTCGTCAGCTGTAGCCTTTAGGACACAACTTGTTAGCTAACAAAATTGGCTTTTTTAGTTCAGGGTTTAATCATACAGCCACAATCACTTTATTAAAAAAAGTATAGCTAGATTTCCTGAACTTGTCTCAACTCTAATCTTCATAAAAATACAGCAAAGTCCTAGTTACTTGAACTCAGCTGCACCTGTTCTTTCAGATTTTTGTAACACGACTTAGGCCTCAACCTCTAACATTGTACTGTTTATTCCCAAGGAGGTCAGAACTGCTCCTTACCACTAGAATCACCATGTTCTCCCAAGATCCAGCCATGGCAGCTGGTTGGGTGGATACCAAGTCTCTCAGACATCAGATAGCGAAATCTAGCTGTGTCAAGATTGCAGCCACTTCCAATCACACGGTGTTTTGGCAGGCCACTCAGCTTCCATGTGACATAGGTTAATATATCCACTGAAAAGGAGAACATGCACAGTAAATGAAACCATTCACATACACCAAGAAGAATTACTTTGCTGCAGGCAACCAGGAGGATTCAAAGCACAGTTGGGCTCAGTCACAGTATTTCAGGTCTGACTGCTTGAAATTTAGGACCCATCCAGCTACTGTTCAGAAAATTGAGGAAGGTCTTTGGGGATTAGTATCCTACCAGCTAAAGTCTGTGGCACTTTTGTCAGATAAACCCCTAGGGCATCCTGAATTGGGACTGAACCTTTCATTGGCCAAAACATTCAAGCAGTTTCCTGAAGTAACGTTACCTTCTACTTCACAGTAAGAGGTAAAGCAATTGAAAATGAAGCCTGTTTTGAGACTTACAAACTAGAAACAGTATGTAACTACTTCAGGTTCATTTCTTAAACAGATTTGTGCATTAAGCAGTTTCTGCACCAGTTACCTCTGCAGCATGAAAAGCCAGATGAGCTCTATGCTTTGGCTGCATGTGGCTCTAAAAATAGAGTTCTAGAAAGAGACAAACCTGAACTGGGGCAGAGAGAAAAACCTCTAATCCAACAGAACAATAATAAACAGGCTGCAATCATTAATTATGGCTCCAAAACACTCAAAAGCCAGCCAGCTCTCAGGAGGGAATGTATTTGTGTCTATAGATGTGAAATACATCATTTGCTCTGCTCAGGCCCCAAAGGCATGTCATCTCAGTACAGTTCACACCTCTCTGTTACAAGCAGCATGCTTGTCAGGCATCCAGGATCACAATAATCTGTACAGACTACAGAGCACCTCCCTATCAAACAGCTACATTTGCTCTGGACAGTCTGGCTTTTGAGTCCAGTGCAGAGACATGCACCCAGACTGTTTAAGTCCTGCTTTGTAATCTCATCATTTGCCTACAGTAGGGCTTTCCACCTAGGACAGGCTGCAGACAGTGCTACGTCAGCTAGAGCCCAGACAGATCTGGGGAAATTAAACAGGGAAGGACATCAAGGTCATACACCACATGTGTAGCAGACACCCCTGAAGTACCTTTTAATGGGCTCACAATAACTTCCACTATATAAGACTAGCAGACAAAATTCCACACACTGAGGAAACAAAGCATTATAAAAATAATTCTGAAAAGTCAATATGCCATCTTCCTGCAGCTGCTCTACTGGAGAGAAGTCTATGGTTTGACTTCAACCTCACTAGAACAAGGAAAATTTTATCTTTGCCTCAGATAGATTTTTAGGTAAGTGTGTAGAATTGCTCTAAGTTACTGTACTTGCACAGTAGCCACTTGCTCAGTACACTAGTATTCAGTAGTACTCATTCTACGTCAGCTAGTTGCTCAACCACCAGCTGAGTTGCTAGCTTTACATGCACTGTTTTGACTCTGCCAAGGTATCTTTAAAACCACTGTCATGTCACTGCCAGGGCTCTGTAGTAATGGCTTCACTAAGACATTGAATCAAGCAAAGGCAGCTCTACAGAGACACCCTACAAAGCATATAAGAATGCATTAGGCATCCAGCATTGGACAGTCACTTTCAGACATCCAAATAACCAAGCTGTCCCAGTGCAGTGACATACTTGCATGTGAGCACACAAGTATGTGTAGTTAGTTATAACTACATCTTTTCTAATCTAACTGAACTATGTAGTACAGTTAGCCTTTCTGCCACGATAGGCTTAAACATGTAAATTTTTTCCTGAAAATAGAGCAAGACTATAGGTAAGTTCTTCATCCTGAAAAACAGCCATATCATATCCAGACACAAAAGTTATGATTTGCAAACAATTTAAAAGCAAAATGGATGTCTCCTTTAGAGATAAAAATCTCAAACTACCTACTGCTTAAGCCAAAGTACATAAACTGAAGTATTTACCACAAGGCATGCTTTTAAGATAGACATGATGAGAATGACACATCTGAATAAAGATAACATCAGAAAGTACAGAATATTTGTTTGTATTCTGCCATTAGCAACTACATGGCAGATGTCCACACAAAGCTATTAATTTTCAATATTCAAGTTGTAGTTGGGAAGACTGATAATTAAAACACTAACTCTGACAAATAGAATTTATAAGCGTTCTAGGAAAAAATTGCCTTACCTGGGTTGGAAACCACCAGGATGGTGCAGTTGGGGCTGTATTTCATGATCTGAGGAATGATGAATTTGAAGACATTCACATTCCTCTGAACCAGGTTGAGACGACTCTCCCCCTCTTGCTGACGAACCCCTGCAGTTACTACCACAATCTTGGAGTTGGCTGTGACAGCATAGTCTACAATGGAACATGGGTGAGAAGATATAGAATGTGTTAGATAGACTTCTCACTAATTTCAATAGCATTTTGTTCATACAGGTATTATGGGTAGCTTCTCCACTGTGCATGCATTCAACCCCCAAAAACATGAGACACCAATATTAAAGCCAGCACCATCTCTTGCATTGTCCTGATATATCAATACATGGGTTGGGAGAGTACACTCAATCCCTCCCAAATTTCACTTCCACTATCCAAATAACAGTAGTATTTCTCCTACATCAAAGAGGTACTAGATTTTTATTAAGATCAGTTTTATTGAAGCCCAAAACTGTAGAGCGGCCTTTAGAGATGAAAGAGAAAGGCCAGATTAAGAGCTACTCCCATTGTTACGGCGGTCATCTGAACTCTCACACCAATTCACATACTTCAACTTTTCAGAGCCAAATCCTTAGAGTTCTTCAGGATTACACAACTAATGCTCCACTATTAAGCAAACCCACTGAATGTCAGTATTAAATGAAAGAAACCGAGGTTCACCTTTGTCTGCCACAATCTTGTGAGTGTGAAGGAACAAGCTGCCATGCTGCAGATCCATCATTTCTCCTTTTAGTTTGTCTTCCAGAACGTCAACCAGAGCAAGCTCATCACAAAGATCCTGAAAACAACAAAGTTTGAAGGAGTCAATGAAGCAGTTCACTTGCATTTTAAAGTTAGCCCTGAGCTATATTACATTTCAGAGTAACATGTTACACATCTGAAAGCATCTCTTCTCCAAGGGTAAACCAGTAGAACCAGCACTCTTGGCATTCTTGTATCTCACACTAAAAAAGTCAGAGGCTCCTACGGTAAACCAGTAGAACCAGCACTCTTGGCATTCTGATGTATCTCACACTAAAAAAGTCAGAGGCTCCTATAGCACAGGTTCATAAAACTCATTCAGACTTTCCAAAAAATTATTATTTGTGGGGAGTTTGAGTGCACAGCTAACCCTCTGCTAGTAAGGCACTTCATGACTTAGTTACTACCTTTGGAAAAAGGTTGCATCTTTCAGAGTCATAACAAAGCCTCTAAATCTATCCGGCAAACAGGCCTATTTTAAATATTTAAATACCTAATCAACACACCACATGTAATTATCAAATAAGTTTTCTTATAACATTCCTTCAGCCAATTCTTTTCACAAAAAATAGAATGGGAACAGACTTATTTTCCTCAATACTAAATAGTATCAAGAGGAAACAGATTCTTTACCTAATTTTTCTCTACTAGAGCTACTGCTTAATATTTACTTTGCAGAACAAGTTTAGCCCCATGCACTTGTTGTTCAGATAGGTTAAGTCAGGCGATAATGTCATATAGTCTCAGAACAGGAAAACAGTGAAATATGGAAGTGGGGGAAAAAGGCATTCTGCTATAATGCAAAGTTTCACTGCCTTTTGACAGAAGTGTTACTACCCTTGTAAATTCTACTATACTTAAAGGCTTATCATTCAGTAAATTATACTGAGATTCAGATTACTACTGCTCTCTATTTTCCAGGTATCTACACCCCGTTTGAAAGCAGCTAAGCCATTTTTATGCTATTGAAAATATTACTGCAAGCAATCTTCCTTAGTTTCCTATAAAAAGGTAACACTCCTTACTTCACATGGAAGTTTAATTATTAGCATCAACTAAACTACTTGAAGCAGCAACAATATGCACTGTTTTTCCACAGGAAAAATATATTTAACAGCAGGCATATTTAATTTTTTCATTTCATACTCTAAAATCATGTTAGAGTCTATTACTTTTTTGCATTGTTTCCTTTCACAACTGATTTGATCAACTGCTGAAGGAAAACCATAAGAATCTACATCCACACTCGCTGTTCTCAAAAGTAGTCTGCAGGGTAAAGTTAAAGTCTCAGTTATTTACACATTATGAGAAAGTATCCTTAACTGAAGTTGCTGGTGTTGAATTGGTGTAATCAGAATTTGAAGAAAGAATGTGTGCACATGTATGATTACAAACCAATTCATACAGACAGTCTAACAATATGGGGCTTTCAGTCTAGACCTTGCAACCAATATTCACCAGACTCAGCAGGTTCAAGGAGCCAGCTCTCACTGAAACAGAAGAGCACCTGGAATAACTCCAATGACTCCTTTCATGAATTTGCATCAGTGTTGCCTAGAGAACTCAGTTCATTATTAGCACACACAGGAATGAAGTCTACATAATCACTGGATGCAGCTTAAAATATTCTCATTGATAACAGCTGACTTGTGAGTGCAGAGATGTTTCCACTTCTAAAACAGTAAGGCAGCATCAGTAATGCGTTGCTAACTGAGAGGGAGGTAAAAATAACCAACATGGAAGTTTTAGTGTCATTCAAATTCATATTAAGTACAACACCAGTAAACCGAAATTAGTACTGTCACACTGTTTAAATTTATAAAATTCAAAGCCATCTAAAACTCAACTGCATCCACCTATTAAAGTATAGGAAATTAAGCACAAAATGTTATGCCATGGTTTAACAGAAAGGCATCCTGGGGAGCCAACCATTTTGTACAAGTCAAAGCCACATCTGATTCAGTGATGAGAATCAGATGGTTTTATTATAGAAATGTTTTGTACTGCAGCTTATACTTGTGAGAGAATACAAGAGAGCAGAAGCCCAGTTGAAATAAGTTTTATGCTGTAATACAAGCCTGAAAAATTTAAAACTAGCTTTTACTCTGGGTTTGGTGCACACTACTCATTAACAGTAAAACTTTGTGCCTACGTTTCTGAAAGCACAATTTGATCCTGCTTAGAGCAGCATATTAAACACAGACAAATGCTGGACTATAGTTAAGTTCACAGTAACTTCACCTGACTCCCTCACTGCCAACCTTACAGATTACAATCCTCCTTCAAAAACAAGAGTACAGAACACAAGAGGCAAACATTTGCTAAAAAAAAATAGGAAAACCCAAACTGCATTGTTTTTCTGTTAAATTTCTCCTTTATAGACACTATATAGTGTTAAAAACTATTTGTTGCTTTCACATCAGCATTTAGTTTCACTCTGGCTTTTTCTTACTGTTGGTTTTTCTTGCTCACAAGGTTCATGAGTACCCTTAAAAATTTCTGTAGTGATCAAAAACCCCACACTTTAAAACATGCATCCTCAAGGCATTAAGTAGAGCATGGTTCATCTCCAAATAAAACACAAATAGTTTAGGAGTACATGCAAGATTTTTGATCTCAGAGAGCTACTTGATTTAAGATCTGCCACTGCAATTGGGTAGGGCATGGCTTATGCCTTCTTTAAAAGAGATCTGCAGCTCCCATTTGTCTTTTCAAAAAATGGCATGGCAGGAATCAAATTTAACTCATTCACAGTGTTCTTTAAAAACAAAGGGCAAAGTACAAAAGATCCTTATTGCATAATAAGGCTTTGCTCAAAGACTGCAACATGAGATTTGCCTAGAAAAAGCCCGGAAACCAGTAACAGGAAAAGTCAGAATAACCTCTAAGTCTAGACATCTAACTAGTTTTCCAAAAACTAAAGTCATATAACCAAGCAATAAGGGCTTAAGGGAAATAAAGAAGCCTACTGAAGGGGACAGCAGTATTTCCCATTATTGCAGCACATAGGCATTAGAAGAATAAAAAGCAAAGCAAACACACACAGTTCTGATTCCTATTTCATATGTATTTCTGCTCTGTCTGCATTCTTTGCGCAGCGGAGCTCTCCCACAAAGCAAACTCCAGCTTTGTTGTGGAAGAAAAAGAAAATGAAAAAGAGAAAGAAAAGTTTTGCTGGGGCTCCAGAGCTGTTGCTCACTACATCTTCCCAGTAGCCTGCAAAGTAACACTGCCTAGTAAGAAATTTATTGCTAAGCACAGATGGAAAGGTGAGAGAACAAGGAGAAACCAAACAGGGAGGTCAGCCTTGCACGAACAGTTTAAGTCACCGCTTGCTCACACAAACTGCAGTTGATTCATTCCTGTGCTAACCTACCAAATTTCCCACCATTTGCTAAGACAAACAGGCGGTGCAGAACATTACAGCAGTGGGAGCTTGAACACCACGTCCTTGAGCCGTACCTTTCCAAGGATGCTGATAGCACAGGCCATCCCAACCTGTCCGACCCCCACAACAGTTATCTTGTTGTTCGGGGCCGCGACTCCTGCAGCAACAGGGGTCATCAGCTTCTCCTTGAGAGTAGCCATGGTGTTCTGCAAGGGAAGACAAAGATTTGGCTCAAAGCACACCAGAACAAACCAAAAGGCACCCTCCAAGTTGAAAAGGTCATCTGCCACAGCCAGAAAGTCACCGATGGAAGCGCTGTGGTTTACTCAAGGCAGCACACAGGCACGCTGCCCTTGCTCACAGGGCTCCTTCCACCTCACGATTTCCCAGCCCGCCCACCCACGGCTGCAGGGCTCTGGCTCCCATCCCTCCCTGCACTCGCTGGTGCCCAACGAGGGGCTGAAGGCGGGCAGAGGTTATTTTGGCAGCACATAACAGAATAGCCATCTCTTCCTCAGAGTTTCCAGAACCTCCCCGCAGAAGGCAGGCGCGCCCTCCGCGCTACGGGCTCCGTGGCGCTCACCTCCCTTCGAAGCGCCCGTCAGGGCTCCGGGACTGGTAATAAAACCACGAACCAGTCTGGGAGCCGTAACCCCGCT
>NW_009258671.1:4807181-4808729 GCF_000687185.1 Egretta garzetta | reverse complement strand
GGGGCCGGTGGGCTCACCCGCCTGGCTGAGTCTCCCCCGGCAAGGGCGGGCAGCGCCCTCCGGCTCTCCCGGGGCCGTGGGCTTGGAACGCGCGGGGCAATCGCTGCAAGCGAGGAGCTGTGCAAAAATAAAGCGGTTTGCGTGGTCTTCGGGGGGAAGGTTGCTCAAGATGGTGGTGTCTGATTTTTATGCTCTCTGATTTTTGCCCGGCATCTGACTCCTTCGGTCGAAATTTCTTGCGGTTGAACAAATCCCTGCAGGGCAGCGGCTGGCCTGGAGTCGCACACAAATGCTTCGCCAGGAACGCGGAACGTAACCTGGCACGGTGCCGCGAGCGCTCCTTCTCCCCCTCCGCCTGCTTCGGCCCTATCCATATCACGCAGTCTCTGACTATTTCACCGTGTCCCAGGAGAGCATCACTTCAAAACCGTGATATCCAGGGCCTGTGGAATGAGCCCCAGGAGTGTGAATGGAGTGTTGTGCCTTGGTAAAGCAGTAAGCACATCCATCACTGTAGGCAACCGGAAAAAGCGGATGGTGCGGCATGCCTTACCTCTGACCGATGGAACAGATCAACTGAAATTTTGGGCATAGGAATTGCCGCTGTTGCTGAACAGGGAGGAGGTGGGTTGTTGAAATTCCTGCAGGACCAATGCACATGACAAGGAAAGAATAGCAAAGAATATTGTCTCCTAGTGCTGTAACATCACTTCTTCCTAGCTGTCAACGGAGGAAGTAGAGGCAAAACGCTGAACTGTACACATTTCCAGTTTCACTGGGAGAAAAAATGAAAGCTTTAGCTTCCTCGTCACACGTGATTAACTCTCTCTCACAAGAGGGAAAACAGGACGGTGGATTCCAGTGTCCTCCCAAATAAGTCACTGGGCTAAATGTGACTAGGCAGAGAGCCTAGCCCTTCCCGTCTAAGACTATGGTTACCTTTTTTTTTTCTGTTGTTGTGGCCAGTTTACGGTTTTATTGATTTTTTTGCCAGGTTAGTAATAACTGGATTAATTCCCTCTGGCTCACCAAGCAGCCAAACAAATGCTGGTGCCAGCACAAGAGAGGTGGCGAGCATGAGTGGTGAGGAAAAGGTGACTCCTGCTTTTCTGGGCAGCAGTACAGGTTCGTGCTGGCTCTAAGTGACTATCTAACCATGACCTACTTTGCTGCTTTTTGTTGTTTGACATTGCAAAGGGTCCCCTGGGGGGAAAGGAATGAGTTAAACCATAGAATCATAGAATCCTGTAGGTTGGAAAAGACCTTTAAGATCATCAGGTCCAACCATTTACCTAACCCTGCCATCCCATCACTAAAACATGTCCCTATCCATATGCCACTTCAGGTAGCAACTTGCTGTAAGCAAATAAATTCAAGACTTCGATCAGTTAACAGCTGAAATGGGAGCTGGAGGTAAATAATAATTACACAAAGAAATGTAAGGGTAAGAAAGCCTATCCTGTATAATCAAAACGGGAACATGCACAGCTGAACTTTCAGAAAATAAGGAGGAAGGGAGAAGAAAAGGTCCAGGAGTGGTTAGGGAAA
>NW_009258671.1:4784144-4807161 GCF_000687185.1 Egretta garzetta | reverse complement strand
ATCAGAGCAAGGCGTGTTCACTCCTGAACCAGAACCAAGGGGCTGTGCTTGTCCCGCCAGAACCTGTTTTGAGGAGTGTTTGCCCCTGCATTTATGTCTTCTCTGGACAGGATCCGTACCTCTCCTTAGGAGCATTCAACAGTCAATTATCATAGCAGCATTTGTAATTAAATAGAGAGGAAAATGCTACTTCCCTGTTTGCAGGATCTTTAGCTTCTAAAAGGCAGACTGGACCACGTACCACATCTTACAACAGCTCTCCTAGGCCCGCCTTTAGGCCAGGCCTTGTTTTGCTCTCAGTGTTAAAAGCACAGGGAATTTAATCGCCTCCCTGAAGCGCTTGCGATCTCAATCGGCAAGGCAGGTGCAGGCCGGCAGAAGAAAGAAGATTATTCCCTCTTCCTGCTCTTAGTTATTTACTTATTGTTCCAGACGATGGAGGACTGAGACACAGAGAGGGGAAAAGATCTCCCCAAGGTCCCATGGGAGGTCGCTTGGTGACAGGTCACAGTTTCAAAGTTCGACTCCAGTTTGGCAACGTTGGCATTTTTGATGAAGCACAGTTTTCCAGAAAAACAAAGCCTAGCGTTAAGGGACACTGTCTAAATAAATTTGACTGGTAAACTTCATACAATTACAACATTTTTTTATGTGTACATTTTGATCACATTTAACTTTTGGTTTGTATACAAAGTCTGTAATTAGATAAGTCGGAGATACTCCACTACTTGCATCTGCCCCATCATCTTCCCAAAACACGTGAAAGCAGATAGGATTTCTCTGCTGTTTCTTTTTTTCAAAACTGCAATTAAACCTCATTAGGAACAGAGATCTCACTTGAAAAACTCTTATTAGTGGAAGCCCTTCCCACAGCAAAATATTGATGGTCTGATGGCCATGGTCTGATGATAGCTGTAACCCTAAGGTAGTAAACTTCATGAAGAATATAACCTAGGAAGGGAAGGAGCCCACTACACTGCAAGAACATGGGATATAGGCCTGGTGGCAGGAGAACATAGGGTAAAAGGTGATCTTCTGTCACTGTGTTAGACCTGGTAGATCAGGTCATCAGACTGCAGCATGGATATGCTCATTAGTTCACATGGTTGTAATGCAGAAAAAAAGAATTAGTTGTCCAGTTTTGCAAAATACAGAGCGCTGAATTAATCTGCTGGAAATCACGAAGTGCTGATGCACACACAGTACTTGCAGAGGCTGAGTTAAAATTCTGGTCCACCTATATTGTAATTCTGTGCTTATTCATCTGGAATTTGCATTCTGAGGGAAAATACATCACACAATAAAGAAAAATGATCCTGGAGTGGCAGTTCTGCAAGGTTCTTCTACCCCAGTTTCATGTGAGGGAATGTTTCCTTACTTTTGGCATTGGGCCTACTTTCTGTTTGATTTTTGCTTAAAGATTATACGGTGTTATACAGATAACACATTCATAATAGCTAAGTGCTTTATAATGTAGTTAATAAAAAACCCCCAGAAATATACATCACATGCATGTGTGCACAAGTTTGCGCAGTGATCACCCGCAGCTGAAGTTCCTCGTGCTGGTGGAAGAAGTAACAGGATGGAAACGGTTTCCTCTTCAGCTGAAACTCATCATAATAGCCTGCATTTTCAAAATAATCTTGATTTACCCTCTATTTGGGGGCAGTTGTGTGAGTAGGTACCCTCAATATCTCCAACTGCTTGCACAGGCATGCAGAAGCTGACCAAGAAAGCGTATCTGGGAGCCACGGCAAGTGAACAAATGGGACTTCTTCCTGCAAACCGGCATCATGGTGGAGTTGGGTCTGCGCTTTGGTGTTTGACACCATAGCGAAATGTGATGGCCTCATTTAATGAATTTCTTTGATGTCAGAGGAAACAAATGGCTATAAAATCTTGCAATTAGGTAAGTAATAGCACTCAGTTTGTAACAACTAAATTGCATTGATAGCTCTGGCTCATTACAAAGTTCAGGAGAAACACCAGCCGCTAAATAAAGTGATAAGACAGAAATAGGGCAGTTACAGTATTTATGTGATACGCACATCTGGCTCTGGCAAAGGACCTGGCTTGGGAAGGACCTTCCCTCCCTCCCATGCCCTCTTCATACCCTTGAACTATGGTTCCCTCTTCTCCCTGCTGTGCCAGTTGTATCTCTTGGGAAGGCCTTGTAGGATCTCTGTCATCATCTTGGTGAAATATAATCTTAAAGAAAAAGAAAAAAGGAGAGGACCTCCTAAACCATTTTTGTCAAAGATATTTTCTAATTTCATCTTTAAATTATCAAAGAAATATTTTGAAACATTTCCTACTCTGTTGCAATCCAGTTTGTACACCGTCCATGGATAGATAGAAGTCTGCCTTCCACAAGGACCATTCAGCCAATGCCTTCCAAATGCAAGCAAAAATATACAGAACTAAAAGTTTGTATGACATACAGACAGTGATTTTTATCAGTAGATGAATTTCCTTACAATGGGGATGATTTCTTTTCTCTGAAGTTGTTAATTGTTTGGAAAAATCTAGTTCTGAGATTTTTGTCTATGGATTGTGTTCATTTTATGTCTGTATGAAGTGAGTATGGCTTTGTCAACCTAACACCTCTCCGGACACATGAGTGCAAGGCCATGTTCATGCTGAGTAGTTTTTTACATTAGAGGAATCACCTCCTGTAATGACATAGTGTAGCATTTCTGCCTGAAGAGCGACGTGTGCCGCTGCAATTTATCATGGTACAAAGATCTTTATAGTAGTGCTGTTCAGTATAATGCATTATATTACAGTAGGTTTTTTTTTCAGTAGTGCTTCACATAGAAACACATGTAATCTCTTTCGTGACTTCTGAAGTAGTTCCAGAATTGCAGGACCTATCACATCTTTAGGAGTCGATTCCAGATTTCCTCATATGCATGTGGTACTTGGAGAAGGTGCTATGCTGTTTGAACCCCCCCCGTCTGCTTACACTGAATTTTGCTAAAGAACAGATTCATCTCTCACGCTTTCTTCCACCTAGACATTTACTTACATCATCCCACAATTTACCTTGTTAAAAATTACCATCATTCTGAAGACAGACCAAATGCATTTTTGCCTGTTTTGCAGAAACACGCTTCTGCCCATACTCTCTCACAGCCTTCCAGCCACTGCCATTGGAGCAGATTGCTGATGTTAAGGGTCGAGGTTGATCGACCGCCCTCCTTTTTGGGAAGTGTCCACTGATATCTTAACTAACCTTTGCCATATTGTACTCTGGACCCACACTGGCCTGCAGTTCACAGAGCAAGCTTTGTGGAAAATACTGTGAACACAACTGAGCTTCCAGTGAGAATTATTTAATACTTTTCCCAGTACTGAGGAATGCTTGGCTCCATCTCTACAGCCACATCCCGCGTGAAGGCTAGGAAGGACGCACTGCAAGAACCCACTGGGGACTCGTGGTGGTAGAGATTTGTTGATGGAAGTTGGCAGAAAGCAATCAGGCGATGTGGGGGAGCATCTTACCCTTAGCGGTGTTGGCTTCATGGGGAGGGGGAAGAGAACTGTTGGCAGAAGCAATGACTCAGTGTGTATCTGAATGCTGGGGAGGCTCCTGGAATCTTCTCAGCCACAGGTTATTTCACCTGACCCATATATGTCCTGAGAGATGGCAAGTGGCCACAACACAGGGGCTGCTCCTCGGAGAAGGCATGATAGCTCAGCACTCTCTGTCAGCCGGGGGGGACTTGGTCATGGAGGTATGCAAGTATCTATGCCAGGTTGATCACATTGAAACATTTTCTGTGTTTCAAACTAAGGAGTATTCAAAATCGGAAAATAAAACTTATTGCCTTTAAAATCATACATGGTGGCACGCTGTGAAGAAAGGCTGTGCTGTGAGTCCAGAGTGCCCCTTGATGCTGCTAATCTGTTCCTGTGGTTAGAGGGTTTTGCAGGGGAAAATAATCTTTGCTGAAAGTGGGGACAGATGCAACTCCTACACTGAGCAAATGGGGTTACATTTTCCAGTAGTGGTCCTGGAGGGTAGTACCCAAAGATCAGGTAAGGCATCCATGGACACATTTTGAATCTTCTCCTTCAAACTGTAAAACATATCCCAGTTACACAAGCAATCAAGCTTCCACTTTGGTTTGTAATGCTGTAAGCAAGGCAAAGTGAGCCATGAGCTTTTGGACAACTGTAACAAATATTTTTGATTTTATTTGGATTTAACAGGTTCACACTTAAAAGTTCTATGATTCTTTTGAATTATTGTGAGGAACTGTTGTTTCTGTTAGCACACACCATTCCAATATACTGAAAGAAGAGCCAGTGAAATGCTTCATGGCTGGCATTTGGTAATGTGACCTGGAGGATTTCAGTGCAAGCTCATTGCTCGAAAGCTGGGTCAAACCAGCAGGGACCAGACAACGTTGCTTTCTGACTGTCTGGCTCCATCTAAGTGCCATTATTTTGGATATTGATACCCCTTCTCTTCTAAGCAAAGAAACCAAGACATAGAAACTGTTCCTCAGTTCTGCGCATCAGCTCCAAAGCCAATTTAAGATGTAGGAGGAGAAACTCGTTGCTCAGGCCACCTCCTCCAGGCAGCGTTCCCCACTTTGACCTTCAGACTTGCACCTAAGCAAGATGCCTGCTGAAGAGAGGACTGGAATGCCTCCTATTATGGTGAGTGAATAAATGGAGCCTTCTAGGGGGGGTATTCCCATATGCTAGTTCTTGCCCAGAAAGCTATTTTCATCCCCCCACCACAGTTAGCAGAAACTCTCCTCCAGAAGCTGTTTAAGGCAGAGTAAAGAGATTCTGGCTTCAGAAGCTAAGCCAGCTGCAGATGGTTTTGCCCCATGTTGGCAGTTCCCAGTCCTGCATTGCTGTTTGCTGCCGTCTTACCTGTACTGCCACAGTTGCACCAGGGACTGGCTCGAAAGCAATTCCCTGTTTTCAGGGATGTAATTTCTACCAGCTCATTATCCAGCCCCACGGCAGTGACAGCAACATGAGAACAGGAGTGAGGAATTACAGTGTGGGTGTAGGGACTCCTTTAAGCCACTTCCACCATGAAAACTCTCCATTTACAGAGCAGCCAAGGGTGAAGTTACCCAGCAGAGCTGAGTCAAAGAATCAGCTCAGCACTGCAGGAACGGGTAAGTCTGAAAGCACTGCCCTCCACCCCTGCTCATCCCTCGTACCCACCAGCTTTGATGCTTCTCTAATCTCTTCCTGAGCCAGTTCAGCTCGTTAAATCATCTGAAGACTAGCACTGTTCCTTCCTTGGAGTAGTTTTCTGTTCATTAGCCGACGGACTGGGTTCAGTGAAGTGCCCAGCAAACCAGAGACAGATCAAGAAGGGCCAGGATGAGCAGGCGCAAGGAGAGTCCCTTCCCTTAGTGGTGCCTGGGAAACACTAAAACTGCTCCCTGCCTCTCCTGCAACTTCAGCCTAAAGTAAGCTCGTGCTCTGAGCTGCCTTCCAGAGAAGCTTACACTTCCCCAGGCTACAGAAGGAGCTGGGGATGGGGATTAGCTTCGCTCAGCTAAATTTAGTCTACGTGACTATCTCTTCCTGTACCAGGTGGTGTAATTCCAACACTTCTTAATCGTAAGTCATGTACATAAACTATTGTAAGTTGTCTTGAGTAGCATAATCAGCCCCAGGAGCAAGATCAGCTAACACTGGCTAGATAAGCACAATGTTTTTCTCCTTGGCATGAACCAGAGATTTACCATGCGCATTTAGCTTGTACTCTTGAAATCTCCGTGTTGTTGTAAACTTATAGCTAATGCTGAGACCTATGCCTGTGGGCAGCAGGGAGCTTTGATAGGTTCAGAAATCACAAGTTCCCTGTAATTTGTTGATTTGCTTTTTTGCACCCTAAGAAAAGTAGGTAGAGGTTTACCCTGCCTAGATTTTAGTTTTACGGATCAGGACTTGGAATAGTGATTAAAATGAAAAGATTTATAAGGGTGCATGTTAGATAGCAAGGGCTTTTGGCTGACAAAGGTGCAACTAGAAGTGGTTTATTTGGCAACTTTTAAAAAAAAGGGAAGCATTTTGCATGAAAGCCATTCTGAAAGCAGGTAAAACGTGTCTTTTGTGTGACCATGAATTGTCTTAACCTTTTATAACTGGACTGTGACTGCTCTGCCTGCTTGGGCTGATTCTGTGCCTGAAAGATGGAAGCCCTTACCCTAGGTATTTTGAAAAGTTCAGAGAACTGCAGACAAAAAATTAATGAAAGTTATGTGATAGATATCAACCCCCCCCATTTTTTCCAAATCATCCCTTTAGTTGCAGATTGGCACTCTACTCATTGCTGTCTTTAGTGATTGTCATATTTATTTATTTCCAGATCAGTGAGTAGATTAGAACCCCTTAAAACTATGTGATGCCCTAGACTCATTGTTTACTTTTCCTCAGGACGGCTGATGCACCCTGTAGTCGCTCACTTTTGCAAAGCTATTCCCGTTTGAAATTATTGAATATGTGCTGCTGCTTAATGCATTTCAAATTGTATTTTATCTGCCTGTATTATTACACAAATGATGTTCAATATCATTGCAGCTGTCGTATCTACTTGGAGATGTGGTGCTTACCTTTCAAATCAAATACAGACAGGAAACTGATTACATTCCACTTTCTCTTTAATTGTTTCATGATTGTACAAAACGTAATTAAATTGCCTTGTCATATGATAGGAAGTCTATTATGAGGACATTCACAGTCCCATGTCCCTGACCGTTGCTTCATGTAATAAAGGATCTCGACATCTGTCTCTGTTTGTACAAGGTAATTGTTCGCTGTCAGGAGTTCTAGATATCAACTGACCGAGCTGCGTGAGCATGGATGATTATCTTCATCCATTGCTTATTGCTGCTACCCTTTGCACTAACTCTTTTTCTCCTAGTTCCACCAATGCTAAGACTTCATCAGCGCTAGGAAGGATTTGGCAGTGCAGTTGGACTGTGAAAGGATGCCAGGCAGTTCTCTTGGTGGAGGCTCATCTTGTGGAGCAAGGTCCTTTTCCTTGGACAGTTTGTCACCTCCTCATGTAAAACAAGCTGTATCAACCAAAACACCTTCGATATCCAGTGTATGCGTGGGTATGTGTAGTTAGAGAATAGTTATACTATAGCATAATCACATTATTCTATATAGCAAGTTCTACTGGTACAGTGTAGTCTTCTGACAAGCTTCAAATTGTTGCTGCTGTAACAGCAACACTTCTAAGAATAGACCAGCTTTATTTTTGGTGTAGTAAATGACAAAAAATACAGTTGTGACTTCTGGACAACTTCCCAGTTGCCTTTTAATGTATCCTTTGTGAACTATAATGTTATCTAAACATGAATTATGTTAGCTATTAAAGGAACGCAGAAAAAATATGCAGAAAGAGCCCAAACCTCTTCCACTTGTTTTTGGTATGAAAAATGCCTGTGGGCACTGGGCTTTGGCAACCTTTGCTTCCATGGATGGCTCGTGGGCGAAGGAAAGCAGCTCACTGAACGATCTGACTGGCATGAAGCTGACACCATGATTCTGAAATCTGGTGTAACAGAGGCCATCCTGGGCTTGCTCAGTAATGAACTCTTGACCTCAGGAATTTAATTGGAGAAAATACAGATCCTTGCAGACATTAACGGCGGAATATCGACACCTCACACTTGATTGTGAGGGCAATTTGACTAATCCTAAAATACAGGCTAAGAGGATGAAGTGCCTCTGGAGGTGCGTACCTTTCACTAGGGTTGTAAAGGGTTCTGGCCAGCTGGCTTAGAAAACTTCTCGATGGGGAAATGCAGGAGAGATGAATACACACTTTAATGATGGGATTTGTCTGATCTACCTTTAGATAAGCAGAGCATGGGCTTCTATCAGCCTAGTCACCTTACAGCGAAAGGAAAAAGAAGTTACTTTGATTCGTCTGTTCTAATCTAGATGATACGGGGACAAATGCATTGAATCCTAGAAGTGCATTTCTGCTTTGCTTCACTCTAAAAGTGAGCTTGAATCATCTGGGGGAAAGAAAAAGATGAATTTTCAGTGTGGTCAGTGACAGAAGAAAAAGTGGGCAGGGACATGTAACGCAGGGGGAAAGGAGGAGGTAGGGCCACCGCTTTCGGTACTGGCCCTTCTTAGCTCAGCATAAGCCCGTCATGGAGCTGCACCTTCAGAGCAAGGCGAAGGTCATTCATCCCAGCGGGGCACCCGGCTGCAGGGGACAGCGGGCATGTGCTCCTATTGTGCCTCTGCCAATTTCAAGGCAGAATTATTTTAGCCAAAGCAACTGCCAAGGTCAAGTGACTGCCTGTGTATTTATAGCAGCAGGACAGTGGCATTAAGCAGCGTTCAGTGCCCAGACTAACAAAGGAAAATGAGCAGGTCTAGGAACGCCATCTCCAGCTCAGGTTCCCTCTGCTGCTCGTGTGCTGGAAGTCTGGTTTACAGCTATAATGAGTTCTGGCATGATCTCGTTATCAGATGTGAAAAAATGCAATCAGATGGGGTTATTCTAGGAATGAGACGCGGCGGACTACTGCAAAGAGCGCTCTGTAAAACTGGGATTGGCCAGTCCTCAGGGAATGGGTGGCAATTCAGGATGCAAAATGACACCAGTGCTATCATCACAGAAATAGAAAAAGAGAAAATCTAAGTGCTTCTGGCTGTTAAGGGCCTCAGAGGTACTAGTTCTGGGGGAGTTTTATGCTATTTAGACCAGCGTGCTTCTTCACTGATAAAATGTTTTATAAGGTAGCATTTGGTATTGCAAAAGGTACTGGGTATTTCTGTCTCAAACAGCAAGGTAATAGCTACATCTCTTAAACAAGCAGTTGCGAGGTACATGTGTCAGGAGCCACTGAGGTTGTCTAATTCTGTAACTAATTATTTCTGTATCTCTGATGTTTACATTACGCTGTCCTCACTGGCGCTAGTGTAACCCTCACCTATTTCAGGTGTCTGGGTCAGGAAATAAAGGGTGCTTTCCTACTAACTGAGTTTCTCATGAGCCCTTTATTGCTGCCACTGGCACTCTGAGCCTGCAGAGTTCCCCCATTACTCTGATCCCTTTCCAACTGCTCTGAAGATTGAAAAACATGGTGGCAGTGGCCCAGCTTTTTTTTTCCCTCAGGTGGAAAATGGAAGATCAGAGCCATACAGTTGGATGGCTTTCTTGGCATCTATCTGCCATGACAACTTTCTGGTTTGTGTTCTGGAGGGATTAATTTGTTAGCTAGCCAGCTCAGGGAGTGCCAGGGTAATGTTTGCTCTCCTGACTGGTATCTCTCGCTCTATGCTCTACTTGGAGCTTCAGCCTAAAAGTCAGTGGAAACTCCAGCTGGAACAAAAAGCGTTACTGCTCTTATAAAGGTCTAAAGGTTTTGGGGGCAATGCCTTTGAGTAGTTGGTGTGGCATTTTGTGCTCTGGGATCGCACAATCTGATTCAGATTTCCAGGTACAATCACAGCACAAGCAATATTATGTCATGGTGTCTCACAGCATGTGGCATCTCTCTCCACCCTGCCTGTCTTGGCTGCCCATTTGCTTCAGCACTGTTGCCTCCTCCAAAGTAATGTTTCAGCCCTATTCTCAGTGAAATCTACTCTGTCCTGAATTCCATGTCAGGGTAATATTGGTGTGCTGTGTATACCTTGCTCCAGAGTATTTGTAATAATCACGTCTTGGCTTGTAATTTCTTTTCATGGTCATTTCTATAATCCAGTTACTCTTTTGACCATGGAACAGATTTTTCTTTCAATCACTGTGCCAGTAATTTATATGAAAGCCCCATTGTCTTTAATGATACCTGTAGTACCCAGACTTAAGTTCCCTGTGGTCCTGTCTTCAAGGTCTTCGCTTCTCAGCCTGAGAAACCTTAGGAAACCTTATCCAAGCACTGACAGGTCTTTCATTTTCCTCTTGGCTCCAAGTATTTCTTTAGCATATATAGGTGCTCTCTGAAAATGCAGGGGTTTTTTAATTGTGTCCATCCACTAGGTGCCAAAGAACATTGTCCTGGTTTCAGCTGGGACAGAGTTCATTTTCTTCCTAGTAGCTGGCCTAGTGCTGTGGTTTGGCTTTAGTATGAGAGCAATGTTGATAACTCACTGATGTTTTAGTTGTTGCTGAGCAGAGCTTACACGAGGCAAGGACTTTTTCAGCTTCCCATGCTCTGCCGGGGGCACAAGAAGCTGGGAGGGGGCACGGCCAGGACAGCTGACCCCAACTGGCCCAAGGGCTGTTCCAGACCATATGATGTGATGCTTGGGGGAAGTTGGC
This sequence comes from Egretta garzetta, assembly GCF_000687185.1. Lineage (NCBI taxonomy): Eukaryota > Metazoa > Chordata > Aves > Pelecaniformes > Ardeidae > Egretta > Egretta garzetta. The sequence goes on along the minus strand of NW_009258671.1, from coordinate 4,796,885 downwards.
CAGGGGGTGAGGGTAGGATGGCAATTGCTGCTCGGGGACGGGCTGGGCATCGATCGGTGGGTGGTGAGCAATTGCACAGTGCATCATTTGCTTTGTGTATTATTATTATTATTATTACTAATTGTATTATTATCACTACTGCTATTTTACTTCATTTCATTTCCATTATTAAACTGTTTTTATCTGAACCCATGTGTTTTGTCTTCCAATTCTCTCCCCCATCCCACTGGGAGGGAGGAGCAAGCGGCTGTGTGGGGCTTAGTTACTGGCTGGGGTTAAACCATGACAAACATAAACCTAGAAACAAATTGTTTTACAGACTCTCTAGTCCAAAAGCACAAACTTACTGTTGGAGCTTGAGATCTCTTACGGAAGGTATACAGCCTTTTATAGCAAACATGCAAGCCAACAGCAAAGAGACAGCTCCAGATAGGGTTAGCCATCTGGGAGACGGCAGTTTCAAGAGAAAACATAGAAGGGGCTTTAAAGGTCGTGTCAAGACCCAGGGGTTTATAATTTATATGTACTTGGGCTTGCTGCCAAATGAGGAGGAAAGTGAGACTGCTATCACGAAACAAAAAATCAGGACCTCTAAAGAACTTAATGCATAATTAGCACTGTGAGTGACAGCCTCTGTTATTATTTTCACTGCATGTCGTGTTATAGCAAGACAGACAAATAAATAAGGGAGGGGAAGGGTGGTAATCATAGAATCAGAGCACAGATAAAGCTGAGAGACCCTGCTAGAGATTGTATGGGTGTTGAACCTACCAGAATGACTGAGACAGCAGCTTGCAGGCAGCACCAGCAAAATCATAAGCTAGGGGATTTATGAGAGCCAAATTAGGAATAGCCACAGAAGAAAAACAGCAAGAGAAATGTCACAAATGAACTAAGGAGATCTGTGCACTTTTCAGTCTGAGTCAGCCTGCTCAGAGATTGCTGGCAGATCCCTTCACTTTGCCGAGACACACTTCTGTGTCTCTGCTCCTCGTGAAGAGCTTTGAGACTTGCAGAAAACAGGCAGGCTGCTGCACTGACTGGATTTTTAAGGACTGCCGTATTAGGTCAGACCAATGGGTTATTTAGTCCTGTATCCTGACCCCCGCTGTAGCAAAAAAGGAATACAAGAAGCATGACAAATACTGAGAGAAGTTATTTCTGGTATGTCCTTCTAACTTCCAGCAACCAGTGGTTTAGGGATGGAGTTTGCTGCTAAATCTGCCATGTGTTGGAATTCACAATAGTCAAGCCCTAACAACGCCCTGGCAAGGAAGGAGTCCCCAGAGCGATGCCAGCAGTAGAGGGGGACAGTGGTTAAACCTTGGGGACATCTGGCCACAGTTATTTATAATGAGCTCCGGTACAAAAGCCGAGGTCTAAACCAGCCATGTTGAGAGCGCTTCATTTCTGGAGTTCCAGCATGAAAAGTGCCTGGGACATTCAATCCAAGCTTATTCCTCAGTAGAAAAATTTTCAGCTCATGGCTCTGTCTGCTTTGTAGTAATTTTACATTGCAGGTAAAGAGTTGCATCAAACATTTTTGTTTTCAATTTTCTTAACAAGGCATCTCCAGCAACGCACATTTGGAAGCAACTGTTAGGTGAAACCAAAAGCCCCGCTGTGGTACTGTGAATGAAGGGAGGTGATCATCTCAGGCATTTTAAACTGCTTGCTAACACAAGCAAGCAATACCAAAACCTGCGTAACCTAGCCCTTCTGGAAGGTAAATCCGTCTTCCTCGGCTCACATGACCCCTCGCAGGGATGAAGGTCCCCTTTCTGAAACCTTGTTGTCTCAAGGACTTGTAAACTTCTTTTCTTTGGGTAGCATCGTGCTCCATTTTTAGTTCCATTTGGCTCAGTGGAATTGCTTGCAAAGTAGTCAGGGCTGATACGGGCATTGTAAGCTGGCCGAAACAGGAGAGTCTTTTGACCACCCATGCGAGCTGACAATGTGGAGAGGAAATATTAGCATTGGCAGTGCTTATTACAGTTTTTCCTTAAAATGAATACAAAGAAATTTCTTTAACAGATAAAAAAAATTTCATATCTAGTCACGCATTTACTTCTTTAAAGGAGTTACAGTATTGTTTAGGCAGATATTAATTTGCTTGTTGTTACTGTTAAAACACCTTGTCCCCCGAGCAGAATGTCAGATATTTACATTTTGCTGGGGGCCATTGATTTAGATATTCTGCCAGTCAGGCAGAAGTAAGCTCTGAGGCATTTAAGCAAGGAAATTCAAAAGAAAAAGCAACCGCATAAAGCAGTGCTCTTCTTCTTCAGAGTCTGGATTCATTGAATCCAGTGAAAGGATTTCAAAGCAGCATCCCAAGGAGGAATAGAAATATTCAACAGTGTTCAGAAGAGAGCACTCTCTATTCATGTATTGTGTTAGTAAAATAGAGTATCCACAAAGTATTAGTAATCCAGAAATATGTAACCCCAATTATTAAGTGCTTACAACTGACATTACTTTTTAATAGGTTGTTCCATGTACACAGCTGCACAGGAATCTTACATAGACTCAGCCTTTTGTAACCTCATCTTTTTCAGGGCAGAATAAGAGCCTAAAATGTAAGTGAAAGACAGTAGCAGAGGAAAGAAGATATAGTATGGAATTCCATCAAGTTTTAGTTTCCCTGTACACATAAACCATCTCCCAGTTAGGCCTGCTGGAGTCACATTTGTTTCTTCCCCTGTAGAAAGTGAAAGTTGGGTTAAAAAAAAATACCTATTTTAAATTTTCTTCTTGAAATTTCTGTTTCTTTCTTCACATAGATACACGCAGATTTTTCTCTGAAAGCAAACAGTTGGAGAAAGGTTAGGTTAAAATTTTACCAGAAGCCTCAACTCAGCACACAAAATCTGAAGTGAGTTTGCTTGGCTATTCCTCTCTGCTTTGTGAACAAGGACTCCTGCCCAGAAACATCAGCACTCTTTATGCTTGTTGACTCCAGTTATACTGAAGATAATCTTTATCTCTGTAACTGCTCAGCTTATTGGAGTCCACAGAAAACCACTGCTGAAGCTGTTTGCCCAAAGCCCCCTCTCCTCCAGCCAACAGAGCAGGTAACCAACCTCCTCCTGTCAGTCCTCTGGGTCAGAGCTGGGGAGACACAAAGTTCCAGTGCTTTCTTCCACCTCTCCTAGGATGCTTGGGGTTTTTTTTTTCCTGCCCTGTCTCCTAAAAGAGAGCACCGCAGCACCAAACCTGATCATTTTTACAGGCTCTGCTTGTGTGCGACTGCAGCTCTGTTCTGTCCTGAGAACTACTAACTCCTGGGCCATTTCAGCAACACGGGCCTTCAGCAACGGGTTCTCAAAACCTCAAACTTTCTATACACTTACCGAAAGAGAGAGACATTTTCATGCTTTCTCGCTAAATGGAAAGTTCATGAGCTTGCTTTTTTCATAGACATTAAAGAATCCATATGATAGAGACATTTTGGAAAACAGACTTCATTCCTCCTGCAGCCTGTAGCATTGTTCAACATGCACGGTCATCAGAACAAGCTGGAATGAAAGAATCAGCGGATTTTGTCACTCCTGTCACTGCAGGATAGCAATGGTGCCATCACAGGAATGGGACAAAGAGTAGGTGTGGGCCGGCACGCACACATAGGCAAAAGTGTAAGTGGAAGCAGAAACTGGGTGGCTGGGAAATACAAAGGAGACTGTGGGGAAAAAAAAAAATACTAGTTTGTTATTAGTCAAAAAAGCATTGCCCACACAGCTTGTTTTCTTTGTTCTTTAGCCGGGGCAGGGCTCTGAAGAAACAGGATGGGCAATTGTGTAATGTCAGCGCTGCACAGAAGGGTGGTTGGGGCAATGGCAAAACAAAATCTTGAGGACAAGAACCAAGAGGTAAGGCTGATTTGTGAAGATGTATCACCAGTTAGTGCACGGGCAGCAGTGACTGGAGACCAAGCGAGTCTGAAAGAGAAGCACAAGTGCTCTACAAGAAATGACGCTGAGAGAGCTGGCAGTAGGGGTTGTGCTTCCATCACTGGCACACGTGCCGATACAGACCATTGCCCACTGGGCTTGGTTCCTTCTGAATTAATTCAGTGTCCCCTCCAAAGCACCTTCCTCCTAGCTGCTCCCTCTGCCAGCTAACATTCTGCTGGTTGAACCAGCATGCCTTTCTTTTTCAGACTAAGCCAAATCATCTTTTGTTTCTGCCTGTCAAACCCATTCCCATTTTTTTCTCATCTGCTGGGTAAGATGAATCCACTAAAACACAGCCTGGCAAAGCTAAAAAGGCTTCTAAGGGTGGCAAAATGGTCGTCCGTGAAGCAGCCACCCACGCGTTCTGCAGCAGGGGCCTCTGCATTTGTCAGTTTGGTATGCAAGAGGTTCAGCCACCAAGAAACAGCACAGCACGGGCAGCTGAAGAGATGAATGACTAAAGCTAACGGGGAACATGAGCAGATGGTGATTACTAGATGTTCTTCGGACACGCTGGTATCATTTTGGATGGATTCCTGTTTGCATCATTTCTACTCTCATTAAATCTCAATAGGCTTTTCTTCCCCTATGCATTCAAAGCCAGCAGTGACGACAAAACCAGAAAGTATCATCCAGCCAGCGGGACTGCATTTGCAAGAATACACAAGGGATGACTGAACTCATGAACGCTGTTTCTCAGGTCCAACCCAACGTCGGTTTTGCTACCAGTTACTCTCCTGCTCCCGTACAAAAGTTATCACCCTGAGGGGGTTTTTGCTCTTCTTGAGAAGGAAAATTTCCACTTTGCATTTCAATGAAAGGCATTCAGTCTCCTTTCCCCGCCCCGGGCTGTTTCCTGTGCAACCCCCCTGACTTTCATTTTCTTTTTGAACCGGCTAAATTTGCATTTCACTGAGTTCTCTCAAGCATTTTTCTGTCTCAGCGTGTGAGAGAGGGCTCTGCCGGGGATGGGGGGGGATGTGCTGGGGGGCACATCTGGCTCCTGGAGTTGTCTAAGGGAGCCTGGACTGAGTCCCTTGCAGCAGGACCCCAGCCACAGCAGCACTGTCAGCTTTCCTCTGTCTCCCTCTGCCAGAACAGCTAGTCTTTTCCACGCAGGCTGTGTACGTGCATGTGTGGATGGAGGCAGGTGGTCCCATAGTGGTGTATAGGCTGTGACACTGGCCCAGGAGAGAGAACCTCGTATGGAGAACTAGTGCTTGCAGTGCACTGTAGTTTAATGTATGGAGGAGACAGTGCCTGGAGCTTTGTAACGTTCATACCACCTAACCCCATTTAGGATGTAGGGATCCCAGAACAACTGGACTGCCCAATGGACCTGAGCCTGAATATGATGGCCTCCAGCATTAACATCTATTTATCAAGGTGAATTGCAACCAGCATCCTTGCTTCATGTTTACCTGATATACCATCCGTCTTGCTTGCAGTGGATAAGCAGATTTGCTGTCACTAATTCAGCTCTAAGATGGATTGGCTTCCAGAAGTTAATTGGAAAAAAATTGGGCACTACTTGGGCACAGTGAGGTTTAGTGAAGTGAAATTGTGTCCATGGCTGCTTGTGGCTGGGGAAAAAACCAAAGTGGCACAAGGGAGGAAGGACCGAGAAGTAGCAAAACATAGTATCTCAAAGTGTTTTATACTCCACAGTCAGGATGTGTCCAGGCAGGTTACAGAGAAGATGAAAGATTTTTGCAAGATATTGGGCATAATAACAGTTGAACGGTATTGGATACAGATGCCTGATTCACACCCACTGCATCTTGTGCTTGCTGGGAGCGGTAGGAGTCTAGAGCTGTCCCAGTCCCAGTGGGAGGACCTTGTCATGATTGCGTTCTGCAGCGGCTGCAGGACACAGTGGACTCTCAGGTGAACATGTGGTAAGTGGCACTGGTATCTAAGCCACCAAATGCTCTGTGACCCTCCTGCTGCCAAGGCTGGGTAGTACTGCCCTCCGTCCCGCCATCTGCCCTGCCTGGTGCAGCATGCCCCAGGGAATGAGTGGTGGGAGGTCTTCTGGGGACTCTCTTCTAGGAGCCCCCCATGGATGGGGATAAGGACTCTGTAGCCCTTGGGCTGGGAGATGGGATTTTGGAGAAACTGGGATGAGTGGTACTCCCTAGTACTCCAGCAGCTGCAAAGCACAGAATATACAACCTGCAAAAAACACTTAGGAAAATGTACACCTCCAGAACAAATCATATAGTGCAAAGTTTTCCACAGAAGACATTTAAAACAAAAGGACCCCACCCTGACATATAAGGAACCACCAGCTGGTCAGAGTAAGGAGCAGGACTTCTACTTATTATTGAGGGATATACAAGGTGCAGGGTACCAGGAGAACCAGGGAGGCAGCCAGCAAGCAAAGATAAGCCTCCTTGGTCCCCTGGTTGTAGTAACACCTTTCCACAAAATCAGTGTCTTTCCTTGGAGTATGTGAATTCCACTGTGTCTGTGTGTCATGATGGAGACACTGGAAAATTTCTAATACTGCTAATCTGCAAATCCAAGACATCAGTGGCAGACACAAATTTTTCATTCAACTTCATGTTCAGTAGGTGTGCGTCTGTGATGGATGTACAAACCAAATGTGAAAGATGCCCCTTGTTATTGGAGCACTTTAATTAGGAAGTTTTTTTCAGACATCTGTACCTCTCAGGGAAATACTGTGTGAGGTTTTGTATTATCGATTTTCAAAATGAACTCTTCTTTATCTTAATGTGGATGAAATGAAAGAGCCAATAATGTGAGAGTGTATTGTAATTTTTGGCTGTTTATTCCTGTGGCTTAGTTCCTGATAAGAAAGCCAGATGGCCTGGAAAGGCTGGTAAATGAGGTAGAGTCTTTTATCTTTAAATTAGCTCGAATCCTCATTTTGTTGCAAATGGCCAAATTCAGTTAGTTACCATCCCATACCTATGGCCATTCTTTTCCAGAAGAATAGGTGGTCCCTGCCCAAGTTACCAAACTAGAGTTCAGTGTTCAGATGTCAGGGGCTTGTTCTGATTTGCACAGTGCGCAGAGATGATAAAGAAGCCGACATGGGAAAGCAGAATAAACTCTAAGTAGCAAGAGGCAGAATTAATTTCACTACTCAGTAACATCACATCGTGTGTGTGTGTGTCATTTATGTTGTGGTAAAGGCCTAGAAAAATATTTTTAAAGTGATTTCTGGGATCAGCCACAAGTGTAGACTACTGCATACTGAGATTACTGTACTGCACAGGGATGAACAGCGTAGAAATCTGTAGCTGGTTGTTGACAACTCTGGTTAAAATATGTTAATAAAGGCATTTATCAAGGTCCACACAATGAGGACTGTGCTTCAAGAAAAATTAAGTTGTTCCACGAATGGGAGAAGTGATAGGTTTCACTTCTAATGGCTCTGTCATCTGTAGACTCTCTGAGGTCTAGTACAGGGTGAGTTAATCAGCCTTTCCATTGCTCGGGGCGTTACAAGGTCTCTCTCCTCTACCCAGTTCCTGTCTCATGAAACTTCTGGGAACCTCATCTCTCTGTCTTCTGTCAAGCTGGCTGAAATTGGTCAAGCGGTTCAACATTTATGGAAGGAGCTTGATCGTCCCTAGCCTTCCTTCTCCAAGGAAACAAGCTGAAAAGCTTCATCAGTGGGATTTAATGTTGGATATTCCAATTAGCATTTTAGGGTTTATTTTCCAGTGCTTTGGTGGTTATGCTATGATGGCAAAAACAACACTGGCAAAATTAATCCAACCAAAATCCCTACTGGTTTTAAGCTGAAGCAACTTGAGCTTTTTATTTAATACGTCTGGCTGGCACATGCTGGCATTGCAAAAAGGTTATTAATAATTTATATTTGTCCCTTAAAATCCCTTTGATTTTGATGTTACCGTGCCAATTCCAGGTAGATGGTTAAGCCTGACAAATGTAAAAAAATAAGCGGGAGGATCAACACCATAGCAACCTGGTTTGTACCACAGCAGCAAGAGATGATAGCTTCCGAGCAACCCATTTGGTGTCATTAGGAATAACCGACTTGCCTCCCACTAAGGGAGGTGATTTAGACACTAACCTGGTACCAGCACCTCTGGCAGGAGGAATGATTGAGAACCTATTTCAGAGGCAGGTGTGGGCTAAGGTGAGGGGAAAAGCTGGAAGCTCAGGTGCGGGCAGTGCTGAGGGAGGTGTAGGTCTAGGATTCCCATGCGGCCAGCCAGTGAGGCAGATTTGCATCGATCTATGGGCTGACGATGCGTTTGAAGTCTGGGTGGTGTTGATACCCTCCCTCAGTTCCCTCTATGCAGCCTCTGAAGGTGGTTAGCTCTTTAGTTACAACTCAGGCTAGATTTTGAGAGGAAAGGCTGTATAAGGGAAGGCTGTGTACCTGATAGAGCCTGGAGATAATGAAGATGAACTCAGCAAAGCCCTTGCACCCGCTTGGCTCTGCAAACCATGCGAGCTGCCCCAGGGGAAAGCCTACACCTGTGATCAGACCCACATGCAGAGTAGCTTATGAGTCAGGGCCGGGAAACCTCCTGGTATGAACCCTCCCACCATCAGCTGTGTGTGTGACACCCGCCTTTAATGCAGGAGGAAGAGTATGGGGTTCAGAGCCAGCTTTTGTCCAAATAAGGGGACTGTAAACAAGAAGATACAAGACAAGCCCTTGGAGATGCAATCTCCATGCAGCGATGAATGAAAGGTTCTGCGGTCAGGCAGTGGTTACTGGTGGCCTGTTGCTGTGGCTTGAGCGTGTCCTTGTATGACCAGGCAGGGCTACCCCCCTCTGCAGCCTCTCTGTTGCTTCTCTGTGGGCTTTCAAATGCTCCTGCAAAAGCGCAGGGACGCTTCTCCTCTGAGACTGCAGGATTTGACCCTCTAAATCACGTTATTCCAACCGGGCTGTTGTCCAACATTCCTTAGCAGACAATGTTTGATGTTATGGAGTAAGAAAAAAAAAAACCAAAACCACCAAAGAAACCGCTTAATATCCAATATTACTGAAGCCGACATTTTGGGAAAGAATGTGTTTTGTTACTCCCTGGCAGGCAGCGGATCGGTAGCCTGCTTGAAGTCAGAGCTGGGCTGGGAACAGCGTGGGGTTTGAATGCCAGATGGAGCAATGCTGGATGTGTTGCCCAGATCTCGTGTATATTTGGCCACTAAGCCTTACTCAGTGCTTTTCAAAACATTTGTTATACACTCGGCGAGTAATGTCCCTTGATTTCACGACAGGGCATGTTTGTCATATTCTAGCCTTTTAGTTTTGCTTTTTACTTAAAATGTATTTCACAATTATTTTTGTTAGATTTAACACAGTGAGGGCAGCAAGAAAAGAAAGAAGAGAATATGGAAAGTATGTCTGGTTCTGGTAGTAGGTAAAATATTTTCTGTGCGTACAGACCGAGTGGGCTTTGCTCCATTTAACTAAGCCAAACTTAATTTAAGGATGAGGAGCTGCCTGGGCTGAGCGGTGTAAAACACAGGATGCAAGGCTCTTCCTTGAGGAGGCGGCTTGTTTCTCTGGCATACTGCATGATTGCAGATGCTAATAGCAGCTACTCCTCTTACAGAGATCCTCTCCCAGGAGGGAATTAGGGTTTCCATAGCGTGCAAAACAAAGCCAAACTGCGTAATAGTCTCATTGTCCTGCTCGAACTCAGCAAAAGGGCAATTCCGGGCTGAGGAAAGATATGGGAGAAATCCCATTGGAAAGATTTAACTTCCACAGCAGCTATGTTGCTGTGTGATTTGTGGCTATTTCAAATCACAGCACCAACGCTAGGCTGAACCCTGGGAGACAAACCTCAAATTTTAATTCGGCTTTGAACTGGTGTGCAACGGTACGTCAGAAGCTGAAATGACAATAGCTCCAGGAGTTATATTCCTGGCCTTTAAAAAATGTTTCACCCCAAGCACTGAAGCAGCTGTGGATGCTGGTTCTGCTACATGGTTTTGTGCTGCGATGCTCTGCTGAATCAACCTACAGCAGGGTCTTTGGTCGGATGTCTGAGGATTTCTTTTCTCACCCTCTGATATCTAGCATCTGAGCTAAAAAAGAGCGGTGCTGTTATCAGGGAACAAAACCAGGCTGTTCTGAGAGGCAGAAGCAGTGTTTGTGTTTTGCAGGCTTCTGCAAGGAATGTAACATTTCCATACCAAGATGCACACACCAGGCAAGTGAAATGAGAAAAAAACCCCAAACCCAAACCAGGCATGTTTTTATAATGGATGTGTATAACTTTCACAATAGAGACGTATGAAGTTTAGAAACCTGTAACTTTTCAGGGAGAAGGTTGGGTTTGCTGTGCAATTATTATATAGTCTTTCATGCCAATAACCTGAGTTGTAATTGCACATGTAATTAACAGAGTGAAAGTCCTATTTTACAGATAATTGGGATGTATATGTTAAATAGGAAAAGAGCCTTGTTTAGGCTAACATGCTGCTTTTTTCTCGGTGAAGAATTAGTTTAGTGCTTCAATCTCCTATTCATGCATTACAAAGGCTGAAAGCACAGATGGTACAAAAAGGAATTGTAGGAGATCATTAATGATTCTTACTCTTTACTGAAAACACTCAATTTACTTTGTTATTTCAGGGAAAAAAAAATTCACGTTAGAGCATGGTGTAAAGTGCTAATATTTTTTCTACATGTTTTTAAGCTTTTTGGAGTCTTTCTTAACTTTCAGGTTCCAAAAGCAAAGATCCTATTTTCTCTCAACTTTTGGTTCTTCAGCCTTAATGTAGTCTTGCATTTCTATAACCCCCACTTAAGGTTTAACTCTGTCGTCCTAGTCCACACCATGTTGTACCTTACACCAAGACCTTGATAAATTACCACTTAAATTGTGTATTTTGATTTCAGTGGGTTTTGGACTAAGTTCCTGGAATATTTGCCTACTGGGCAGGCAGTGCAGATTTGGATTCTTATCAAAGGAACAGATTAGCATACTATTTCCGTTTTCCAAATGGGAAGATGCCATGTGATAGTTTGAGAACCAGAGTGGGAAGTAAACAGTAAAGGCAGTCCTGGCCTGCAGCACAGATATGGCTTGATTGCCTCTGGCTGAAGTTTCTCAGAGATCATTTGCATTCATAGTGTCTCATTTTGATTCCTATTGCTGCAACTTTCCAATCGTGCCACCAAAAATCAACAGTTTACCCATAAAATGGCCATATGTTTTACTCACCTTAGAATATAATTTAGAAAATGTTCCCGAAAATTCTGCTTGTGACCGTAAGCATTTGATAGAGGATGAAGCTTACTTCCATTACAGACTATGCAGACTATGCTCAAAGCGCAGACAATGAAATGTAGACTAAACTGTTACTCTGGTGGCTTTAATAGTTGACATTTGTTGAGGGGAACTAAGAGAAACTCTCTGAGTTGGGAGAAAATCCATGGGAGCCTCCTGCTTAAATCCCCTGCCTCCCCCCAGTATATTACCAACAGTTGCTGACTTCTATAAAGCATTATGTCACTTTAAATAGTTTATATGCTATTAGACAGTGATAATGCATCCCTGTGTTTACCTTAGTGTTCCTGGAAGGCCGTTGCAAGTTGCAAAACATCCTAACCGTTACTGGGAACTTTTGTACCTTAATTAAGTCAGAGTGTGTTTGGTTGTTGGCTTCCATATACAAAGACAAGAAAATGACAAGAAAGAAAATTTTATTTCAAAGAGCTGGTAAAAAAAATTCAGATTCTGGAGTAGGAAACCAGGCTTTTGGAGAGCACCAGGAGGTAGGCCAGGCTTCAGTGGGAAAAGAAAGGGGTAAGTCACAGCAGGAGAGTGGTTTTATGTGGACTGATGCCTTCTCTCTTGCCCCAGCAATCCTCTCTCAATTAATGGGGAGTGGTGGCAGTGCTGCTTTCTGGGCCAGCATCCTTAACCCTTTCCTTTGCTGTGAGCTGCACACCCAGTGCAAGGGCAATGGACATGGGCATAAAACCACACAACAGATGAAAATGTTGACTTAATTTGGAAGAAGATGAAGCAATAAGGAGATCAATAAGAACTGCGAGGGTAAAGAACCCCAAGAGTCCCTCACTCAGTTGTACAGTGCCCTCCATTAGTTTTATGTCTTGTTTGTAATTTAGGAAGGGGTTTGTGCGTTAATTATAAACTGAAATTTAAATCATACTTTGCGCACGTGTGAATCAACGTGGTTTTTAAAGAAAAGAAAGAAAGTTCTATCTCGTATAAGCTGTCTGGTGCCACACAAAGCAATTCAATAGTTGGTCATGACTTGTACTAATGCCTGTTAACCCCAGCTCTTTTGTAAAATACTGATGGTAGAGCTCCCTTTCCTGCTTTTTGAAGCAAAAAGGGTATTAGCAAAGCAATGGGGAGCACATCAGTGAATGAAGCCTTTACAAAACCAGGCTGTGTTTTTCTATCAATGCACCGAACAGAAACCTAGCATCTTTCTGTGTGTCCTCCTGAAAAGGTGAGAAGAAAGGGAAATAGGCTGTTTACCAAAAACTCTTGTACCTGCTCGTAGTAGATTGTTTTGCCCTTCAGAAGCAGATATTAAAGCACTGCTAACCTGGGGGCTCTTTAGTACCCTTGATCACCCAAGAGGTGTGGGAGATGTTTATTAACCAAGATACACAAATGCATCCTTCTCACAATCTCAAAGCAGCTTTGCGGGTAAGAGAGGCCTTGGGAAGACATACACTTGCTAATGATTCCCTCATCAAATAAAAGGCCATACCAGTCGCATGGCTTTGTTTATTCTATGTTGAATATTAGCTAAGCTACAGATAGGAAAGAGGGACTGGCCA
>NW_009258671.1:4731723-4784134 GCF_000687185.1 Egretta garzetta | reverse complement strand
AAACTCTTGAACCTTCCCTCTCTCCCCTGGCAGCCAAGGAAAATTCTGGTGACCATTTCACCCCATCATCACTTGCACCTGACCAGGTTCATTTTCCACTGACTTGAAGGGTTATGCCCTACCCTTCCTCTTCCCTTGCTCCCAATTTCTTAACATAGAAAATAGCAATCAGTCAATTTAGTTTTAAATAGATGAAGGATGGATGAGAGGGTTGAGCTGAACACTCTCCACAGAGATTTTTCCTCTTACTACTTCTTTGTTGGTAATTACTAAGCCTTTACACTTAAGGGCTTTCCAGTCACATGGACAGTTTGCATTCATTAAACAGAATTTACTGCTGCCATTACCATTTTCATTCTCTGTGAGTGGCTGCCTTTCTGCTACCTTCTGCACTCATATGAAGAGTCTTGGAAGCATCCTGGATGACAGGAAAAAAAAAAAAAAAAAGCAAGGCCCTGAAAAGCCCTCCTTTGCTTTCCTTACGTGCCTTCTTATCTCCCTTAAATTCCACTGTTATTAGGAGCTGAGATAGGAATAAAGGAGTCAGAGGGGCTTGCTAATGGCACACAGCTGTTCCCCTTAACCTCAAAAAGACTTGCATCAGCCTTCGGCCTCCTTCTGAGGGAAGAGGGAGGGGAGGGGTACCCCTTTCCCTGTCTCTTGGCTTGGTTTCTTATATTTATTGCAGTTTTACTGCCACTGGTTGGCTTATTTCAGTTGTGCGTTCATGGCTGCGCATACTAATCACTCTTTGACTTTCACTTTGCCATGCTCAGACAGACACCGTAGGTTATGCCAAATGTTTTGGGCTCTATTGCACGTGGGCTAGCAGCAGGAAAGTCTTCATTCCGAGTCCCTCAAGAGCAGGCATCACACCTCCAGAGCTTCAGGACAGCCAGGTTCTCCGGAGGCCTGGGCTCTCCCAACGAGCTGCAGTCGTGGCATTCACATTTCGGCCGGTTGTGGAGTTGGAGAAGTGGCCGACCGCATTTCACTGCAGACTGTCATTGCCCCTGCCTGAAATGAGTACCAAATAAGCCATTCATTGAAAATTCCCTTTCTTGCAGATTTTTCTTTCATATTGATGGTAGTCTCAGAAGTACGATCAGTTCCTTCCCAGGCTCCTCTTTCACCCACGGTTGAACAACCTTGCCATTTCCTTGCTATTTTCTGAAAACTTTGTCCCATAACTTCTGCCCTTTATATTCTAGTAGTTGTTGTCTTTTAATTGTCATCATTTTTGCCTACCAGTGTCCTACTGTAATTCTGAATAATTATAGTGCTGGGACAGAAGGGAGTGTTGTTCCAATTTCTGCTTTTGCTACTGGCAACCACGGTGACCTTGTCCTTGGAAGCTTGTCTTTGCCTTTCCTCCTCCGTGACGTGTTGGTCTTGAAGGAATAAATCGCAAGGAAGTAATTCCAGTGGCCTGTCAAAACCAACCCAGCCCGGGCTTTCTGCCAGGGCGCTGCATGTTTCCTTATCAGCACTTTGCAAGCAGATTCAGGAGATGTGTCAAGCGTGGGCCTGCTGCTGCCACCAGCTGCTGTAGGGATGTCTTTACCTCCTCCCATGAGCCTCTGGAGCGGGGCAGGCGGAAGCTCGGCCTTTCCGTCTCAGTAAGAACCGTTTGGGATGTGACCATCCTCGGCTCTGCAGGAATTTTAAAAGCGCCCAGCAAAGCATTTTTCCTTCTGTAAACTGCTTCAGCTCCAGCCATGAGCTATGAAATTTGCTCCATGAAAGCTCTGCACCAAGAGTCATTACCAAAATGTCAGCTCAGCATTCCTCATGCCTGTAAAGTACAATGGGGGAAGTGGTAAGAATTTAAATGGTTGAAAAGAGGAACACTTTTATTTTAACCAGCCAGTTTAAACTGGTTTTGTCTCCTTTTATCATCATCTAATACATCATACATTGCTATGGCATGATGTACATATAGAAGACACATAATTCCATTGGGACTACTCAAAACGGGAGAGCAGATGTTGTAGTATAACTGTCTTGTATTAGCTGAGTTTGTAAGATGCAAAGACGACTGAGGCACACCACGGCAAGCACCTCTTCACAGGTGTGACTGCAATGCCTTTAACTGAGTGGTGTCTCTGACTAAACCAGATTATCTGGGGCCTTACGTGAAGTTCACTCACTGAGCTGGAGGACGCAGACACTAGACATGTATCCCTTACGAGGATGCTGGCCCCAGCTCACCCCTTCTGAGTTATAATTTGTTGCTTGGACGAGCTTCTCTCTCTCCATTGCCTGTGAACTTAATTGGGCATCTCCGTTGTGGGGACACAAATCTGTGTCTTTTTGCCCTCAGTAACCACCTGTCTTCTAATCTTTGGTGTACCTTGATAATCTGCTCCCAGCAAGGTACTCTTTGGTTCTCTTAAGGGAGCAGTAGCCACTTTTAGCTCTTTTTAATTAAGTGCTTTTCTGGATAACTGTCTCAAGTATTTTTTTCTTTTTAGCTGTTTTGTGACTCATGTGAGCTGCTGTTGTTGAGTTTGTTGTCAGAGGCTCTATTCTGCTGCTCCTAATCGCATTTGTGATGGAAAATACACGCTTAGCCTTCCTGTTATGCCCCTGTCCCAAGGACAATGAGATCTGACAGCAGGTATCCAGATAGAACCAGAGCAGAGGTCTCCAATCTTTTCCAGTATTTTCCCCATGGCACAGACTGCATTTAAGCTTTTGGTGAACTGATTTTAAGAGCCAAGATCTCATTTGTGAACTGACTCAGCTCCCTTAAATGAAAATAAAGGACATGCTGAACTCTGTAGAGCTATGATTCTTCACTTCTGTGACCAACAAAGGAGTAATTGTGTCTGGAGCGAAATCAAAGATGAGGTGCATAAAGCTTTGTCCTCACATGAAAAACAGTCCAGGTAGTCCAAGAGCCAATGATGCCAAGTCTTGTGATTTTACCACAAGTTTCAGGATATAAATAGAAACACATATATATATATTTACAATTTTTCTGAAAGTCCGTTACACCTGGGATTGTGTGGCTGTATAAGAAAATAATCTTTTCTAACGTTTCAGGATATAAATAGAAACACATATATATATTTACAATTTTTCTCAAAGTCCGTTACACCTGGAATTGTGTGGCTGTATAAGAAAATAATCTCTTCTAAATTCAAGTCTGAGGAAAGAAAACGATCCCATTGTAGTCCCACTGTAGCCACCTGGAAGGCAAATAGCAGTTCAATGCTTAAAATTGAAAGGCAAAGACTTCCTATGATTTTTTCACAGCAGAGTGAGAATGGAGCAACTCACCCAAACTTTCATGCTGGGACACAGTAGTGGAAATAGCTGCCCTTCCTGTAAGGGAGGTATTGCTTTTGCTGTTGCTATTTGCTGTTGCCCCAGGTACCCCCAGGCTGGCAGAGGCACCTTGCAGTGGTTCTTTCCCGCTTGTCAAGCTGCCAGCTGCATCCTCCTCATGTGCAGAGAAGATTTAAGAAAAAGGAAATTATTCAGAAGTATATTCTTGGTCCTCCTTGTGGCTTAACCCGGCAGGCAGCTTAACACCACACAGCCGCTCGCTCACTCCCCCCTTCCTCAGTGGGTTGGGGGAGAGAATCGGAAAAAAAACCCAAAACCATGGGTTGAGATAAAGACAGTTTAATAAGAGAAAAGAATAACAATAGTAATATTAATATTAATGGCAAGAGAATATGCAAAATATACAAAACAAGTGATGCACAATGCAATTGCTCACCACCTGCCGACCGATGCCTAGCCCGTCCCCGAGCAGCAATTGCCGTCCTCCCCCCACCCCCCAGCCCACGCCCCCCGAGCATGACATCCAGTGGTCTGGAACAGCCCTTGGGCCAGTTGGGGTCAGCTGTCCTGGCCGTGCCCCCTCCCAGCTTCTTGTGCCCCCAGCAGAGCATGGGAAGCTGAGAAGTCCTTGCTTAGTGTAAGCCCTGCTCAGCAACAACTAAAACATCAGTGAGTTATCAACATGTTTCTAGTACTAAATCCAAACCACAGCACTGTGCAAGCTACTCTGAAGAAAATGAACTCTATCCCAGCTGAAACCAGAACTGTCCTCAAGGAGCTCTTGTGTATGCAGGAGGTGATTTCCAGCAGTGCTGCCAGGAGATTTGGGTATCTTCAGCTTGTGGAATGAATTAAGTTCTGCCTGGATTCATGGATAAGGTGGGAATTGAGGGGCGGGTAATCACACAAGAGCCGACAAGCAGGGGCAGTGTGACAAGGTAGATAGCTAGGGCAGGCAGGGAATGGACTGTGGATAAAGACAAGAGAGTGACATTTTCAGAAGCATGTCTTCTGACTGCTAGCAGGCTCGGTGTGCCAGTGCCTGTGGAATTCAGACCTGGCCTGGTAACAGCCTTAAGCTTGGCTCTGGGACTGCCTGTAAGACTTGCAGGAAGAGTTAAGCGGATCTTTGAGTGCCGGCAATGAGGATGAGAAGCTGATGGGAGTAACTCTGGGGTGTGCCAAGTCCCCCTGCTCCTTGGGACTTCTCAGCCTTGCTCAGGGGACCCCTGCTTTCATCCAGGGCTTTCAGTTTCCATGCACATTTTGGTCTTCGTGCAAGAGCTCAAATCCCTCCGTAAATTGTGGAATATGAAGATGCCAGACATTTTTTTTTAGTAAACTTTTAAGATAAAATACTAACATGTGCTTTGGTGCAGGCGCTCTAATCTTGCTTCCTCATTTCTATATCCAGCGAGTGTCCTAATCAGTGGTCCAGGGCACCGGTCTTTCTCCCTCTCTTCTTTCTCTCTCTCTCAAATACTGGAGATACAGCACCACTCAAATTTCATTCAAACTCTCAGAACACAGCTCATGTGCTCACTACTTTAGAAATGTTGATAAATATTTAGCTGGCATTTGTAACAAATCCAAAGCAGAGCTGCAGTTAATATAGACACTTTCCTGACGAGGGCATGGGAGGCTTCAATTTAAATCAGAACATTGCTTTTCTTACATACTGTCCATTGCAGAACAGTTCAGACTTTCCAAGTTCCTTCACAGTAATTAACGAATTTATGAAGCAGAATTATGTTTCTTTGTCTTCTTAATTGGCATATTCTAACCTGCTACAGTCAGACTGGTCTGTTACGAAACCAACCTACTAAAGAGTGAATGGCTTTGCATAACTACCCAAAAAGAGTATTTTGTGAGACGCTAAGAGTTTACATCCCCCATCCACCAGTACATATATATGTGTGTGTGTGTGTATGTTTTCCTTTTAAAGTATTAGGTGTTAATACACACACAACAAATTTGAAGAGCACAGAGAACACTGCACGCGCAGAATAGTGGCACATTTACTCACATCTGTTGAGTTTTAGTCCGATGCAGAAGCTCGTTTCAGTCCTAGTGAAGTTTATCATCATTTTATCACACAAAGAAAGGCTAATTCAGCTACTTACAATAAAGGTATGTTAAATTCAATAACAAGTTAACCTTCTGCAGTCTCTTGGTGTTATTAGAATGACATTTCGATATGCGAAGGAGGCTCTGCCTGACCGAGGCGCTGCTCACTGAGCACAGCCTTGTGCTCAGGACCTTTGAGTCACGTCCCTGATTTCTGTCACCAGTCCGACACCCGGGTGGGGGGGAGCCAGTTGGCCAGGCACTCACAAGAAGGCCAGCAGCAGCGAGTTTGCTTGCTTGAAGAGTCTTGATGTGGATTCAGGTGGGCTTTGTGCCTGCTTTAAGATCTCGTTTGTGGGGGTGAAAAAAAAAGGAGACACAGAGTGCTGGTATAAACAGAGCAGCTCTTTCTGATGAGTCGTTCTGATGCAAGGTGTGGTACTTTTTAAAAGCATGCTGCTGTTCTCGGGGGACTGCTCAACAGGACACAAAGACATGTTTTCATCCAAAACTCAAGCAAACTTCGTTTTGCATCTGCTTCCAAAAACGCCCAACCTCAGACCAAGTGTGAGGAAGCAGAAAAATTGTTTGCATTTTTATTTTTTAATCCTCCCAGAAAGTGTGAAACATCTAAGGAAAAGTTAATGATATCAGCTCTACCCAGCTTGTGTTGAAGAGCATCCCCTGTGCACCCTGCCTCTCCCTGAGCGTAGGCTGTTCTGCAGCACGCTGTCTCCTTTTGAGGGAAAACCAGATGACAGAGTCAAATATTTCTTTGATACAGTCCAGTTCATTTATAGAGACCATATAGCAAAGGGCTGTTTTCCTGAGCATGGAGGAAACTGGGGAGAAAGACACCATTTTTTCCCCTCATTGTTTTGAACCTTAGCTTAAAAGTCCCCCAGGGTCATAGAATCATAGAATCATAGAATATTTTGGGCTGGAAGGGACCCCTAGAGGTCATCTAGTCCAACCCCCCTCCAGTGAGCAGGGACACCGCTAACTAGATCAGGTTGCTGAGAGCCCCATCCAACCTGGCCTTGACACTTGGGTCATTCAACAAGTGTCTACCTGGTGTTTTTGCTGTCTCCTGTGGCTTCTCTATTGTTTCCCCGCTGTGGGTCAAAGACTGTCTAGCTGCTTGTAGTTTTGTTCACCCTGAAGAGCAGCCATGTGTTATGCCCTCCAGCTTCAGTGAGAGATGCCCAGCTCACTGAGGAGCAGAGAAACATATCATTCCCCGCTTCCCGTTCCCCCGTTGTATCTGACCTCGGCAGTATTTTCTTGCAGGGATGCCAGCAAAAGCTTGGAAAATGGTTAAGACCACAGGGTGATTTGTACTGTCTGATGCTGTCTCCTTGTTCCCTTCTATTTTCCATTTGATGCATCCATCTGTTGCCTCCTGCCCGAGATAAGAAGCTGCCTGGGCCACTGCCGCCTGCCTTCTGCCTACAGACGGTTCCTGATGTGGCGGGGTCCTGAGTCCCACAGGGGGCTTAGAGGTGCTCTGGGCGTATGTGTAAATAACAGTGGGGATATTTAAGATCCGCTTTGGGCCAGGCGAGCCGCCAGAGCGGCTGCTTCTGCCATGTTGTGAGCGGAAGGTTACCTGCTGCTCCGTACAGCCCGTTACGGCTGATAAAGCCTCCGTGCCCAAACATGTGTCAGATTGCCACTCCAAAGAGGGCATGTGCCTTATAGAGCTAGCTGCTCTGAGGTACAATAAGCGACTATTGGCATGTCATTATGCAGAAATTACTGCTTCCAGAGCCAGGCTGTTGTGTAGATCCTAGCTCTGCTGGTAGCCAGGGGTGACGCTTTCCTACCAGCCTTCACTCAAGTGCCTTGGAGTGCTTTACAAACAGAGATTACTTGTGCCTCACGTACCTCCTGAGACACTTCGTATTACCTATTGCCAGATAAGCAATGACACAAACAGGAGGAAAAAAAATCAGCTGGTGCTATTAACTACCCAACCCAGAGTAGAAGTCTGGTTTTCACTGCTGTGCTGAATTTGTTTGGATTGGGGCTGCTCACCACATCTATGGTGGCCTCAAACAGGGGCACCACAAATAAGCAGCTCTTTCTGCAAGAGCCAGGGGGTCTCGCCTCATTCTACCTAAAGTCAATCGCTCGCTGAAAAAGAGGCCAAAGCCCTTGCTCAGCTCCCAGCCTCCACCAAGCTTCTGAAATGTGCCTGGATGTGATGTTTTCGTAGCCCCATGTGGGCTCTGAGACATCTGCTGCAGTTTATTTCTGTAGCAACAAAGCCGGGCAATTTCCAGCAAGCAAAACAAAGTAAAAAAAAAAAAAAAAAAAAAAAAAATCTGTCTTTTAAACTTTTTGGTTGTCTGTCAAAACAGAGTAAGATTCTATATAACTTACATTCTTTACAGGAATTTTTTGGTTAAGATTTCAGGTGACAGCAATAGATGGGCTCAAATGAGAAAGGTAATGGGCTGAAAGCCTGGCTGGAAACTGGTGTGAACAATGAAATGAGTGAGCACAAGGTTATTTCTGTAGTTACATGGAGAATTGTATGTAAACCAAAGCTGGACAGCCTTCATGGTATTTACAGCAGGATTGGATGTTTCCATCTACCTGGACTCCAGGAGGGTCATTTTACTTTGATGCCATTTTGTGCTTGGGTCAGTGTCCGGGACTGTCTTGTTCAGAGCAAGTTTTGTGGCCCTGGACGGAGCCGGACAACTTGCTTGCCCAGGGAGGGCAACCTCACCCATGGTCATGCCAGAGGCTCCTGTCCTTTCAGCATCCTCCTTTCCATACCTTAGAGGGTCATCCCTTCTTCCTCCAGCTATGCACACATTGCAAGAAGGCTTCAGCAAATGTCTTAAGCAACACTCTCTCCCCAGAGACGTTTGGACCAAGCTTGCCTCACACAGCACCCTAGAGGCTTACAGCTTACAACTGCAGTGCCTGGAGATGTCCTGCTGTGCCCTGGAGTGTGCAGAGGTATATTGGATAAGCACAAGACCAACTGTTTGCAGCCCTATCTCCTTTGTAGCAAACACAAGAAAAATCTAGCCCAGAGGCAGCCGTCAGTTGAAACTGACTGCTACCAGCCCTGACGTCAAAGGTGGTAATTTTGGAAGATGGCATAAGGCTTTGCAATACAATATTCAGATGAGGATTTGGCAAAGCATCCTTCTTCTCACTGTCACAATCTACCCATCTTCCCAGATGGCAAGATATTTGCCTACTAAAAAAGGAGATAAGCTGCAAATTTTTTTCTGTCTACTCATTCTGCATTATTTTTTTTGGTGGGGGGGAATCAAACAAATCACAACAGAAGGTAACATAATATTTCTAAACTGCTTTGGATTGGCCTCTGTTTAGTCCCTCAGTCCTTTGCACCACCAGGTAGTGGTTCCTGTGAACGTGGGGCATGGCTCTGCTGGGTCTGAATACCATAATCGCAAAAGGACCAGGGCATTCACAGCAAATTTAGCTGCTGAGGCCTGAGGAATGCACATGCTTTATAACAATTCAGTCACCCATGTGCAGAAAGAAAACAAAATTCATTACCCACATGGTTGATTGCACAGCATAAATAGCAAGGGCAAATATTGTAAAAAAAAAAAATGCTGAAGTATATATACCATTGGTATGGTACTATCAGTGTAGAAATGCTTACAAAGTTAGTTAGCTTACAAACAGAGTTAAGGACAAAAGCTTTGGATTAATTGCTGCTGCAATTAGCTGCATCAGGCAAATGCAACATTAATCACAAAGGCAAAGCACTGCAGAGGTCAAATAGTTTTGGGGGAAAAAAAAAAGCTGTGCCTTTCAATTTGATGGGTCTGTTTTACTAACAGCAAAGATCCTGATCCCTTATGGATCTTCTGTTTAGCAGTATGCAATTGGTATGGAATATCTCCAAAAAATACTCGAGAGAGGCAGAAAATACATAGTAGTAGAATACACAGTTTCCAGAAAGGGTTTCTAGTTCTATTTTAGTTTGCTTTCCTGTTTTGTCCTCTTTTCTGCACCTTCAGTTGCATAAGAGTTAGAAACAATAACCAGAAAACGCTCTCTGAACACTTCAAGTGATCATGTAATATACTGAGGGGGGGAAGCACAGCAGTAATTCAATCCCATATTTTAAAAAAACAACACCAAGCAATCATCTTGTCTTGTGCCTCCCCGCCAGTACCTGCATGTGCTAAGCAAAAATATATGACTGACACGAAAGTCAGGTTACTGTCCTGGAGTTGTAAAATGACAGAGAAGGAAGAGAAAAGGGGAATCCACTTAAGATGAAGCCATTGCCAATCCACACAAGGGGATAAGGATTTTTGTAGACCCCCCTTTTTTTTTTCTTTCTTTTGAGTTATCTAAATACACAAGACAGCCCCAGCTTTTATTTTGAAGAGGCAGTTTCTGGCCTCAGAGCCATTCCCTCCCTCTGGAAGGAAAAGGAAACAAAACTAACAAATGCCCAGATAAATCTTATCAAGAGTCAAACCCAGCAAGACAACAGAAAACAGCTTTAAGAAAATTACACTATTTCAAGAGCAGCAGACTGCTTAATGACTTCAAACACCAGATCACGCTACCAAGAAGATTAAAAATAAAAAGCCCCGCTGGGTGGTTATACCCCAACTTACAGCACCTTCCCTGCTCATGCACCAGTTGTTCCATAACTCTGCTGAAAACACTCCCCAACCTTATTTTCCTTAAAAACAAAACCTCCTTTTATACCGAGCCTACGCGTCCTCTGGGATGACTCAGCTGCCTGCAGTTCTACAAGGCTGCTGCTTAAATTTGGGTGCCACGAGAAGAAAACCAACCAACAAGTGCCTAGAAAAAAAGGCAAGGATATAAAGTTTGACTCATAAGTGCTTCCACCTTATTGGTCTGTGCTATAGTTAGAAAGGAAGATAGGAGGTGTTAGAGAGGCCAGCTCTTAAAAATAGGCAGGAGAGTAGGCTTGAACATCGTCTGACAGCACGGCTCTGCAGAGGGCTTGCAGCGGGAGCGCTGGAGTGTGCTGCCATCTCCCTTACTTGCCCTCTCTGTATATTCCTTTCAGTGTGTAACAGGTTCCTTTTCTTTCTTTGAAAGAAAGCCTTTCCAAGGTGTTTCCGAGTTAGGTGCACAGATGAAGAAGCAGGCAAGCGAAAACTCACGGAAAGGACTTCTCTTGGGTCAGCGCGCCGCCAGCCTGCAGGGTGCTGTTTTTTGATACTACAGTGTTTAAACAAGGTCAGGATGCAAGAGGAGGTTTTAAAGGACTTGACGTACTTGACTCGTGTCTGCCTTTACACTATACCAGATAAAGGATTATGAGAAATATATGTTCTTATTTGTAAGAATGAGTCATTTTCTAACTGCTTCAGATTAGCAAGAAGCTTTCTCAATCGACACATGCCATCAGAGTCACCTTTTTTATACTTCTGAAAGTTTGGCAATGACTGCCTTCAGAGAAAGCCTCCAGGAAAGTTAGTTTTCAAACTGGGATCTGTGGCTCTACGTCTGGATGTGCACATAGGCGTGTGGGTGTATCAACAATTGAAAAACAGCAAGCACAGGAAAGCTATTTTGTTGGCTTATTCACAGAAAAGCGTCAATACTTTCACTGATTCTGTTTAGTGGTTTGCATTACTGAAAAGGTTTGGAAGTTGCAAGGACTCCAAGCCAACCTGATCTTCCTTTAGTGTTCCCAGGTGGGCCAGGATTTTAGAAAAAAAACTGGAAAGACATTTCATTTGTGGAAAGGTCCCCTAGGAGTAAAGCCAGAGCGAGAGCTAATGGAGATGTACGCAGACAGCTGGCAGTGTAATGGCTTCGTACTCTGCCTGTCGGATATTCAGTGCTGAGCTCAAGGGTGTTAAAGTACCTTTTATTCCTAGCCAGGCATCTGAGGTCCGCACGGTGCCAATTCATAAGCATGTTTTTTCTCTGATGCCAATTTTTCCCATGGTACCGGTCTGTAAGCACACGTGCTTCCCGTGAGGCGTGCTCAGGCTGTTGAGGGACTTTTGGAAGAGTGAGTCATGTGTGAAAGGCAAAGATGAAACAAGAAATGAGTACTGCACTTACATAGCAAGTTTACATCAACTTTTTCTTTCCTCTTGATTAGCCTATTCATAGCACAAAAGCAGTGCAAATGAATTGACAGTAATCCCATGGGAGGTCTCTTGTATATTTTAATGCTGACACCAGAAATGCTCTGTGGAGCACCACTTTGCATGGTAGGCTTGCAGTGTGTGCTATTCTCTTTTATTAAATTACTCAGGGAAAAAAAGAAGTCTTCAGGCATCAGGGCTCCAATAACACTTTCTGGGTTAAATGCATGTTAAGAATGCTCTCTTTGGGGTTTGTGTGCTTTGTATAATTAATAGATGTAGTTACCTGAAACACAGGCAGCCAAGGAAGATATGCTGGAAAAAATGTGAAACAATTCCTAAAAGCAAATATAAATTTATTGTGCAGGATCATAATAACTCACTTCCACTGCTTGGTATTCATGGCAGATGAGTGGAAGCTGGTATTACCAGGAGCGTTTCCCTTCTTTGACTTAGTCTGTTTGCCCAAGGGGGCCACAAATAACAAAAGTGAGTGAGAAATAATAGCCAAGCAATACTAGGTTCCTCTGCTTTACACAGCTATAGTTGTGTGTGAATGCCAGTGTTTTTAGAAAGAACAGCCATTCCCCAAATGTTTGCGTGAATGGTGTGGTTTAACTCCAGCCAGCAACTAAGCACCACACAGCGTCTCGCTCACTCCCCGCCAGTGGCTGCATGGTGCTTAGTTGCTGGCTGAGGTTAAACCATGACAGCGAAAAACAGAATCAAAGTGTAATTTGTGATGGAAGGGACCTCTGGAGCTCCTCTAGTCCAGCCTCCTGCCTAGCCTGACTTTCACAGTTAAAGTGGGATGCTCATGGCCATGTCCAGTCCAATTCTGAGCAGCTCCAGGGATGGAGATTTCATAGCCTCTGAAAACCTGACTCTGCCTTCTCACCCATGAAGTAGTGGAGGATACAGACAGATCTCCCCAAAGATGTCTACGGGCTGTGCTCCCTCAGCCTCTCCTCATAGACGGGATGCTCCAGGCCCCTTGGTGTCCCTCCACTGGTCTCTAGCCAGTTGGTCAATGCTTTGTCAAGCCATTTATGTTAAACAGGAGGAATGCAAACCTGGCCACAGGTCTGGATCACTTGGAGCAGGTGTATGAAGCTTTGTAGTCAGGAGAGGATTAACCTGCCTGCAAATGTTTCAAGTGCCCTCATTTGAGGCATTACAGGTGCTCTGCTCAGCTGGCTGCATTCAGACAGCCCTGCTAAACCTGTGTGGTCACACCGGGGCATTCACAGGATCTAATCTGATTTTAATTTGTGCCTTTGCTATGCATATGGCATGAGGAAGTTGTGATTAGAGGTGTAGCATTCATGTCCCCATCTAAACTTGGGGTGGGACCTACAATGAAGTTTTAGGTCAAAGATAAAACAGTGATTATCTCACAAACTTCCTTTGTACTGAGCAAATTAAAAAAACCAACAGCCTCTAAGAATTCCCTCTTTGATCTATATGCATTATACTTTTATTCATAATGCATAATTTACCCCTTATTGTCTTCGTTAAGTGGAAACCTTTGCCCACTCTTGGGCCTGGGTCTCTCCCAGCGTTAGCTCAACATGCTTCTACCTCCATTTATTGGAAGTGCGAGAGAGGAGCGTGTTTGGCTGCAAGGGAGACATTCAGAGCTGATGGACTTAAGTCATGGAGGCCAGGGCTCCCAGTGATTTGTCCAGGTGTTGTGCTTTGGCATTTGGCACGTTTGTTGGTATCTGGTGCTACACTTTGCACAAAAGGGGATGTCAAACGATTCATCCAGGACTTTCTGGGCTGGCCTGATGAGTTTTGGAAAATTTTGCAGCACTGTGTAGCAATTCAGCAAGCTGTGAAGCTGTGAAGGTTCTGGAGGCTTAAAAAGCCACGTTATATTTATTTTTGAATGAGATGTTCAGTTTTGCCCGCCTCACTTACTATGCTAGCAAAATAAACCATACTATTAATAAACTGTACTATAAACTGGGCTGTAATGTAATGAGTCAGTCCTTAACTAGTTTACAGTAGAGAAAGGGTTAGGGTTAGCCCAACAACTTAAACATAATATACTTTTTAAGTGTACAGCCATGCAGGGGGCACTAATTTGAAAAGAGAAGGTGAGAATGCATGTTTTCATGAAGACTGAATGAAAGCTTTCTGGGATTCAGCCTGGAATTGTATAGATCAGTCCTGAAATTGTCACTACCTGTTTTTGCTGTTTCATCATATTCACAGGTAGGACACAGGAATCGCAAATGTTTCTTGGGAACATTTTTTCATCTGAAGTACTTTCACTTCTCCCCTTTTGCACCAGTTGCATCTTGATGCAAGGAAGGAAAAAGAAAAAAAAGCCGTGCTGTCTTTTTTCTCTTGAAGCCTTCTGGTTTCAAAATTTGTCCACGTGTGAGTGTGCATGTGTATCACTGACATCTACCGACCAAGTTAAAAAACACAGCCTCATGAGATGGGAACTGCGTTCAGCTGTATATTTAAATGGTAAAAGCAAAGGTTGATTGCAAAATTTGCAGCTTCCTCTTGTTCAGTCACCCTGAATCCAGATCCATAGTGTGGTGCTAGGGCGTTTCTCCCAAGAAAGCCAAGCAGTAACTCCACTGCCAGCATCATCCAGGTGTTGCTGCCTAGTTCACCGTGTTCATCCCAGTACACCTGTACTTTTTTTTTTCCAGACCTTTGAGGAGGCTACAGGTCCCTGTAGTTGAGCTGTGCTCACTGCAAGGGTGCAAATTCATGCCAGGGCCAGCATGGAAAGCCAGGCTGTATCCCTGCGCAACTGTGCAGGAGCAGGCATGACCTGGGAGGAAATTCAATCCCAAGGCTGCACTGGCGAAACTTGCATGAGCTGATGCCAGCAGGCTAAGTATCTGATCCAGTTTTAGCCCGAAACATTTCTCATTCTTGTGTGTTGGTAAATAAATAGGTTGTGGAGGAAGTTGGATATGCAGGTAGCAAAACTCTCTCCCAAGCTCCCTGGTTAAAGACTTGTGAAAGTCAATAATACCACAACATTGGTCATCAAAGCCCATTAACCTTTCTCTGAAAGGTTATGAAAAATGTACCAAACATTTCAGAAGAAGAGTTAAGAAAACTTAGTAAACCCGTGGGCCTGTAACATGCCTATCTGTTAATGCGTCTCACCAGTTCCAAAGCACAAATGTTTAAATTTCTTCTTCTACAGCCTCTTTGGAAGTTGTGAAAGTGTCTAATACCTCATTTAATAATCTGCTCAGTAGATCATTAAGCAAGGTATTAGACACCTGTAGGAATGTCTTTTTTTTAAAGTAATTTTAAGTCTACTGCCTGACACTTCATTGCGTTATAAGAAACAAGAAAAATGAGCACCCAGCCCACCTTTGCTCTATCATCTATTATTTTGAGCAGCCTGAATTTTCTG
Organism: Egretta garzetta; assembly: GCF_000687185.1. Classification (NCBI taxonomy): domain Eukaryota; kingdom Metazoa; phylum Chordata; class Aves; order Pelecaniformes; family Ardeidae; genus Egretta; species Egretta garzetta. The sequence continues at coordinate 4,769,287 of NW_009258671.1, read as the reverse complement.
ATTCCTCTATTCATAATGCCTGCTATTCTTTATTACTCCTCTTTCCTTCAAGGCAAGTCCTGGAGCCAAAAAAAAAATAAAAAAAAAATAATCTAGTCCTTGTTAAAGCCAATGGGCAGGTACGCTTAAGCCAGGCTCAGCCAAAGCACTCTCTAAAACACAAAGCCTGCAAGCTAATACAGACCCACCCCTGGGCACACAGCGCAGAAGAGCTAAGTCCCGTTTGCTGTGGTTTTTGTCTGTGGCAGAGGCACAGAGCTGCCCTGCAGCTTGTGCTGGCGCTTGAGGCAGAAGCATGGCATCGGTCACCCTGAAAGCAGTGCACACACAAAAAAGACCTTGGGCCCCAAGCTTTCTGGAATTAAGGGAGACATTCCCCAATGTAGAATAAAGAGACTAAATGCCTATATACCTATTTTGAAATGGACAAGTTTATGTCGAAGAATGAATATTTCATGCTATGTTGTCAGACTACCCCAGCAAAACCCCAGTAACTCCCTTGTTATGTTGTCTTCGACTTGTTTTAATATTTAGAGATAAGATCACCAGATCAAAAACAGATGGAAAAAGGTTTGTTCCATTACAAGGCATCTTGTTTTCAAAACTGTTTCTAGACTCAATCTGTATAAGCAATACAATTTAGTTTGCATTTTCTGGCTGTTACTGCACAGTGTTTTGAGGTTGGGTTTGGGGTTTTCTTGGGAAAGAGGGTTGAATGTGGCTTCCAGAAGGGAGGAAGGAGGGCACCATACTTGGGAAAATGGCTCCAGGCAGGGATGAGAAACCCTCTTGTCAGTGAAGTCCAGATCGATAGTGCCATGCTTCTCTGGATATTACAGAGCAATCTTAAACTCCAGACCTGTGTTTCTTATTTAATTTGCACCATAAAGGTGTGGTTTGTATCCTCCATGTCATTCTACCGGTGCGGAAGGGAGAGCTTCTTGCACAGTGATGAGTAATCCCAGCCACTGGCTGACCTGAGTTGCACAGAAAATCTTCTCCCCTCATTTAAAAGGATTTCAGCCCCAATCTATGCTCACTATGATTCATTTGCATCCTTGAAGGGTGGTCGTTCGGGGTCCAGGGATGCCCAGGACTTTTGCCTTTAATTTAGTTTATAGTTGCTAGGAATAGCTGCTATTTAATGAAGTGTACGATGACCCCTGGTGGCAAAACTCATAAACCTACGTATGCTTCACTACAGGTTAGACATCTAAGCTTTTCTCTTACACGGAGGTGATGGCAAACCAGCAGGACAGGGAGCACAGGGCTGGGCAGAAATTTCTGCTCCAAACAGTCCCTAAAAAGTGGACCTGGTAGTTTGTTTGTGGAAGGCTGGCCAGCCACTGCGAAGAAAAATACAATGAGCAATTCTATATATAGTAATTCCCCTACCAAACCTTTACTTTGCTTGTCCTTATAGTGATAGTGATGGATTATAATGATGTCACCTACAGTAAAATACAACTGTGGATGTAATTATTGGAGGTGTTGAATTACAAGAGCTCTTGGTCAATGCCCACATCATCATTGGAAGTGACTGCTTGTTCATTGACTTTTCCCCTGCCAACAGCTTGACTGAGAGATGTTTTGAGATTAAGGAATAAAGGAGCAACCGAGTGTCCTTCTCAGAGGGACTGCTCTCAGCCATGGCTCCGTTTGTCCCTGACATGATGCAGTGCAGCGGCGCATGAATGAACCGGGTTTCAGGGAAGCCAGCGTCCGTACCCTGCCAACGCGCTCGTCTCGTGCCCCGCGCCCGCACTCGTCCCCCAGTGCGCATCCCCCATCCTGCCAGCTGTAGGGTCCCGGTCCTGGTCAGTGTGACGCTGACTTCAGGTCTCCAGCTCTGAATTTTCACCTGCTTGAATGTATGTATGTATAGGTTATGCTTAAATTACATAATTACATTTTCAATTTATTATAGAATTATTAATTTAAGATCTAATATTATAAAGAAATTGGGGCACGAGTGGGCTCATGGAACGGGAGAGGCAAGAGTGCTTCCCCTGGGATTTCCTGGTACCAGGTTTCCAGCCAGAGGAGCGGGTTCCTCTGCTGCAGGCGGTGCTGGGAGAGGGCACAGTGCGGGGGCAGCGCGGCCCTCAACTCCCTTGGCTGCAGGAGCTGCTGTGGCAGGCACGGCTGGCCAGGGGCTGCTGCCAGGCACGGTCTGAGCAGGCCAGTGCTGAGGACAGGACATGACAGGGAGCAGCGCAGCATCCCCTGCCCGCTTTCCCGGGTCTCTGGAGAAGCTGAGCCCACAGGGAGAGGTCAGGGTAAACAGACTGTCTAAGCCAGAGACTAGGTGGGCTGTCTGTCCCAACTCTGGTCTGGATAATGAACGTTACCAGATTTTATCAGGGTGTGATGATAGTCACAAACGATATCAAATGCCATTCCTTAGAGTCCTTGACACCACCAGATCACTCCACTGCACAGGACACCATAGCCCCTCACTTTCTGGCTGCAGGCATGGGAGCTTGTGCAGCAGCACTCCTGCTTCAGTCAGTGATCAGAACCTGCTCTTCCACAGATCTGCTGAAATCTGCAAAATTGACTGCATTTAAATGGCTTAATCCAGCTCCAGAATGATCTGGGATAACATTTAAGGAGGTAGATCATTGCCTAGTATGTATAGGCAATGTGGAGGCATTGCCATCTTCTATTCATTTTGTCCACAGATATATCAGCTCATATGAATTTCTTGCTAAGGTCAGAGCACTTCTTGTCAGAAATAGTCAAGGCCACAGGATTTTCCTGCTTTCAGACAGCAGAATGCCCTCACCATTTCCTTGGTTCATGATGGTGGGAAGACATCCTCTGTCCATGGGCATATCTTAAAGCCAGTCTCCGCTGGCACCATTCTGCCTCGGATGGTTCTTCCAGGAGCTTGTTCCTGTTGGCTTCAATCACGCTGGTGAGTTAAGTGTCAGTGCTGTTCCTCCAAGGCTTAAGGTCCTGGACCCTAAGAAGTCTGGCAGTTTCTGTGCTTCTGAAAGCTGACCATGGTGTTATGGCCACTGACCATACTTATTTAATGGACTTCATTATTTGTTATATCTTTTTCTCAAAATTCCCCGTAATCCATAGTGAAGCTGTTTTCAGACTTTACCTGCCTGTATTTGTTGCCCTGTCTTTGAAGCTATGCCAGCTTCTACTCTAAAAAAAGCACAGACTTAACATTTACCTGAAGGGGATCTGAGGAGTCTGCTGAAAAACTGAAAAATAAACATTTTCTACAAACCTATTCTTTGGCTGCATACTGTACGCTCTTTAATCCTAATTCTCTTTCTGGAGTCCCGCTGCATCCCAGACTGGTGGATAGGCTATGCTGTACTTGCTCTCCTGGAAGTTACCAGGAATGCTGGAAGGATGCTGATAATACGTGAGGTCAGGACAGTTTCTAGGAGAGTCGGGACTGCAGCCAGCTTCCTCCATATGGAGAAAATGATTTCTGTTTGCTGGGGTTTACAGATGAGTTGGCTCTCTTTGAGACTCCATTCATTTTCATCAGGGGTGTGCTGGCTACCAAAGGGGCAGACATTAAAGTATATGGTAGTGACTGTGGAAGTTCATGCATCATCAGTTGGCTTCTTAACAGCTTCAATTTTAAACTGTTCGAAAGATGCTTGTAAGTAATTTACTGAGAACTTGTCAGCATCCTGCATCACTAAGAACAAGTTGAAAGCAGCATAAGTGGAAAAATGAGTGAGCCTTTTGTATCCACACCAAAAAGCCGTGAATCTAAGGAACGGTCATATAAATCATGTGCTCATAGCCTTTTTCTGAAGTAGTTTTTACGCCAATTAAAGTGCTTGCTGCAAGCCTACCAAGAGCACCACTAGGTGGTGGTAACAACGCGATTTCTTGGTTTGGTTTTTTTTTTTCTTTGAGGACAGGATTGACAATTTTATGTGTTCATGCCCCCATGCGAACAGTTTGTTAGATGGCAATGAAACACCCGTCAGGCTTTGGATGTGAAACGGAAGCCCCAGACTCACAGGCCAGGAGTGGGAAAGAATGTGGCTCCCCCAGAAACAGCCCCCAACAGCTCGGTTATAGGAGCTGGAGATAAGAGTAGATAGGGCTAATGACAGAGCAGCTGGCTGTAAAGGGAAGGGGTTGTTTTTCTTGCTCGCTACAGATCTACTTTTTAAATGCCTTCTGTATTTAAAGGCTGGAAGGTTTTGATTCATGGTTAGATTCCCACTTCTACACTAGTACCCTCTGTCACATTAGTACCCAGGCATTGCAAGATTCATGCTGCAGCAGCTTGGGCTGGTGTTAGGTTTAAAACCTGAAAGCCTAACCAAATGGCTTTTTAAAAAAATCAATTAAATAAAAAGTATTATACAGGATAAGATAAGGATCTCTCTTCCTGTTTTCTTGAGTATTTCTTTGTCTGCAGCTTTGGGCCGTAAGACTGCTTCTAGGCATTGGTTCAGCTCCAGTGGAACAAAAATTAAGCTAAAGAATGTTCAAATATATCTTGACCAATCCCTTATTCTTGCATTTCCCAACAGTTTAGGTTTTTCAGACAGAGAATTCACCAAATCAAGGAAATGAATCTGTGTTCATTAGGCCAATGTTCAAACACTGAACTGCACGAGTATTTTCTTCACCTTTGCAGCCAAGTTCTTGCACAGGCAGCACTTACAACCATAGTGCAACTGAGGTTTACATACACAAAAAATCACACTAAGATGTAAAATTTTAATTCCCTCTGTGCCTAAATTAGCATATACACCTGCTGGTGTAAGCACTTCAGCTGGTGTAACTACTTATGTGTTCATTCCACTTTACAGTGAATTTGATGTTGTAGCTAAAGTGTATGAAAATGAAGGGAGTTACACTGCTGTATGCTTAATTGTAATCTGCGATGAAGACTTACTTGATTATTGCACTTACAAAATGAATCTTGGTTAAAGAACCACTTCCATATTCTGCAATCTTTACTACTCCAGTTCTTAAATGTACAAGCCTTCCGAGACTCACTTGGTAAGGTGAGTGCATTTCTCTCACGATATAAAAGCTGTATTCTATTTTATGGTATTAGATAAAATATCTGGCAAAATAAATAACTTTATGTAACAAATACAGTTTTAAAAAGTAGGAGGCTTTTTTTTCCAGTTTGAGGCAAATTGTTCCATGCCTCATGCACTTCATATTTTTGAAATCGTAGGACATGTTGCATTAGCATTCAATTGTTTTATTATCACGAATCTTACATTACTGTGTGTGCAATGATTACTCAATGCTGTGATTCATTGGACCCAGGTGGCCTGTCACCACAACTAATCACCAACTAGACGAAAGTTATACGCTAGGAAAATAGCAGTCTCCTCAAGTTTTCCCTTCTTACCCTTTTCCTCCATTTTTTGTCCAGCCTGGTTCCTGTGAAACCAAGCTTCAAAAAAAAATGAGCGTAAGTCACGGCTGAGTTTGAGACCTGAAATATCTGATCTACTGGTCAGAAACTGAGTTGAAGCAGCAGTGAGTCAGGCCCTTATTCTGTGTGCTCGATAGCATAGCCCAAGCAGCCATGCTGTTTGGAGACATGACTAAGAACAGCTGTGCAAATCGGTCACTGCGTTGCGCCGAGGCACTGGGATATTCCGTTTAATCCTTCCCATTCGTAAAAAAATCCACCAGAAGAGGTCAAGAAGCTGTAAAAGACGCAAAGCCTCTCCCCTCTGATGCATTCTTTGTGGTCTATTTTTACAGAAATCTCTCTTAGTTCAAACTGTCCTGAGATTAATGGTTCAGGGAGGGTTAGCCAGCCTTCCCAGCCATGGAAAAGTAATCACGCCACTCAGTCAGCACAACAAACTGATAAGGTGCTGTGCAAAGTGCTCTTTCGTCTTCTGGCAGCCTGGGCCCCAAGCCTCTGTCAAACGCACTTGGAGGATGCCGCAGGAATTCAGCCGAGTGTAAATGTCTGCCACAAAACATCTCCCAATAACGTCAAAGCAAACTTACTCAAAGGAAACGAGCCCTTCCTGTAAATATCACTGAAAAAGCCATTTTATTAGCTGATGGTGGTATTAAACATTGTTTTCTTAGAACATTTACACCACAGCTAATAACAAATAAGCCAGAGTACACTGAAGCTTTATCATTTGTCATTGCATTTCCCAGGTAAATTAGGGGTTTGCTCAACAACAGCAGCTCTACAAGCTGACAGAGAGTTTGCAGGTTCAACAGCCATGGAGGGCCATTCCCATGCTACAAGTCCATGGGAGATAAGAGGTTGTGGGGACACAGCACCTGGGTATGGGCAGGCACCGTTAGACCCCTTAGCGGCGTCCCTGCACCCCTTTGGGGATGAAGTCGGGTGGCCCGTGACTGCTTGCTTGTGCTGATCCTGCTCTCTTGCGCCCATCCTGGAGCTGCTCAGGCTGATAAACTGGGCAGGAAAGTCCCCCTCTCTCCTGCTCTTTTAGAGGAAGTCCCCCTTTCTCTTTTTAGCTCACCGCGCTGTCGGACAAGCTGATGCAGAAACCGATTCATTCAGCTCAAACCACCCTGTGTCACCTTGTCCTGACTCCAACTACCACGGGAAGTAAAAAGCATGGGTTTAATTACCCCGTCTCTGTAGATTTTATCCAGACCCAGGCTTTAACTCTTTGAGCACCTGATGATGTTGGTAGACAAGTAGTGAAGGTCTGAAAACCCCAAATCTGTCTCACTGCTTTGCGAGGAAGTCTGAACCTGAACTCAGGTTTTCAGAGATGAAAGAGTTGCATTTCCTGTTAATCATTCACACAGCTGCCCCTCAAACTGTTGATGGAAAAGGATAGTTATTGCAAAATCCTCACCCCTCATTTCTGGCATTTCAGGAGCACAGATTGCAGCATCCTTCCTGGAGACCTCTGCTTCAGACACTCCCTGGCACCTGGATGCTGGGAATCATTAGGAAAGGAAAACTAAAGAAAACAGAGAGCATCATGATGTCCCTGTATGGGTCCATGGTGTACCTTGAACACTGTGTACCGTCCTGGTCCTCTCAGTTCAGAAAAGACATGGTAGAATGGAAAGGGTCAGAAGCACAACAAGGATGATCAATAAAGTGGAAGGACTAAATGAGGTCGGGCCCCTGAGCCTAGAGAAGCTGCGCCCGAAGGAGCACGGGACATGTTTAGAAGATGTGTGTTGACTGGGAAAGAAACCCTTTCTCACCATCTCTTTAAAGCAAGCTAAAGGGCACCACCTCGGACTGTCAGAGGAGATTCAGAACAAACAAACAGATGTGAGAAAGACCTAGAGAGCTGGTGCTGTTCAGCCTGAGAGGAGAGAAGACTCGTGGGGATGTGTGGAACTTATCAACCTATATACCTGAAGGGAGGGTGCAAAGAGGATGGAGGCAGGCTCTTTTCAGTGGTGCCCAGTGACAGGACCAGGGGCAATGTGCCCAAACAGAAATGCAGGAGGTTCTGTCTGAACATCAGGAAACATATTTTCACTGTGAGGGTAACCAAGCATTAGAACAGGTTGCTCAGGTAGGTTGTGGAGCCTCTATCCTTGGAGATGTTCAAAAGCTATCTGGACCCAAGCCTGTACAACTGGCTCTAGGTGGCCCTGCTTGAGCAATGGGGTTGGACAAGATGACTTCCAGAGGTTACTTCCAACCTCAACCATTTTGTGATTATGTGATCCCTCACAAAAAAATATACTTAAGCTGTCATTCCTCTCTCAGCATCTTGTGGACCCTATCAATGTACACATACTCAAAAAATGATTTGACAAATTCAGAGAACAAAAATCCATCAAAGGCCGGGGTTGTGAGACCCCACCTCTGCCTCAGAAGGCCTTTGGAAGAGAAAAATGTAGATGCTGGTGGAACTTCCTGGAAGAGTGTACCATTACCTGCTCCCTATACACCCTTTATTGGCCACTTTGGGACATTTTTCTGTGGAAAAGGGCCAGTGTACTACTGGGTAATAAATAGGCAGTGTGTGGATCTCCCAGCTCACAAGACCTTTTAATGGCAAGTCCTCACAGCAAGCATCTGTTGTGTTAAGCCATTAAGAAGAGATACTACATTTGATCATAACTAAGCTTCCTCTAACCTACCGAGTCAGAGGAACATTCGGTCTGCTTGAGTACATATGCCCTTTTGTTCTTATACGGTGTCCTTATCTTCTGTTACTCCTGGCTGCCCAAGTTATGCCCAAACTCACAGCAGGAAAGGATAAACAGAAAAGCAGATTGAGGAGACACTGCAAGCCCTTACCAAACACTGAGGTCAGTGGGAACAAAACCTGAATGCCATCTGACACCACGGTGAAAGCTCAAACAATGATCCACAGACATAGGAATAGGGGTGCAGTAAGTAGCAGCAAAGAGCTACGGTTGTATTGGTATGTGACAGTCATGAGCCTGACATGGGAATAAGTCAGAGATTTGTAGTGTTTGCTCTTTAAAAAGAAAGCTGAAAAGCTGGGGTGGTTGAACCAGGGTCACAAAAACTAACGCAGTGCTAAAGAAAACGGAGAGCCTAAGGAAAACTTAAATCTGCTCACTTTATTGAGGTGTGATTTTAAAAGGCGTACGAGTAGTTTCTGAGAGAAAAATAGTCAAAGATTACATTAAAGTGATCCTTAAACTGACAAAAATCAGAACACGAGCTGGTAACTAGATTTAAAGAAACACACATTCAAGTGGGAAATAGAACCAAGAGGCCTGATGATTACAGTGATTACCCACAGAAGCAAACTCCCTCAACAGCCGTGGTACTGGTACCCGTAGACTGGAGGTCCCAGCAGGGAGATTTGGCCCAAGCATTCCTCCACTTTGTCACTGCAAGGTACCCCTTCCTCATAGGCTTGGGAAAGCAGGCTAGAGATATCTTCAGCCTTCCTATGGTCTTGATACATTCGCCTCTTCCCGGGTATATTGTTTCTGTTACTTGTAACTCATATGGTTGTTTGTGTTACCTTAGCCCAAGATCACTGGGTCTTCCCCAAGATGAAGCTAACTGTTATCCTTTCTACCACTTTTCTCCCCAGATAAAAAAAAAAAAAAAAAAAAAAAAAGGTGCAAATCATATTGCTGTTCATGCCCTGAAACTATGATGCAGTTTTTGCAGATGAAAACAAGGTGGATGCAACCACTGTGCCTGTGTGTGTGTCCCATTCTTCCTCCTCTCTCCTCATAATCTTTGAATCCTTTGGTTACCATCAACCACAAAGAGTAGAGGTTTCAAGGATAATTAAGATGCTACAAGTTTTGTGAAAATAAGTTTCCAAGAAGAAGAGAGAGACTTTTTTAGTATTTTTACCGAGGAAAGAGTTGTAGACATCTTTTAGTCAGTAGAGAACCTGCATAAGAAAGTGCCTTTATAAATAAATGCCCAATTATACCCAATGTCACCTGGAAAACTGATATTCTTGGACACCAAAGTCAAGTACCTTAAAATCCTTATAAAAGGACGTTTCATTAGTTTGGCTGCTCAGGGAATGGCTTGTTGTCTTTGAAATCCTGTCTCTCAAAAATGACAATAATTATTGTTACAATCTCTGATCATGTCAAGAAATCTTTTTCTATGTACTCATTCATATTTGATGTATATATAAAAATAGCTTTTCTGTAAAGTGGTAGAAAGCACAACTTTCTGATTAAGTGTGAGTTTTTGCATACTTTATTCTAAACTCCATGCCTTTATAAGAAGATTTGTTGACTAGAACTTCTGCAAAGTTTCTTAGATTTTCTAGACGCCTTTCTCTGTGGCAAAGGACTCGAGCAATGCAAAAGTATCCTCAAAGCCCCAGAATCACCTGCATTGGGTTTTATTTGGTGCAGGAGGCAAGGAGAACAGACTCTTACCAACGTGTATGGTTCGCCAGTTGAACCAGCTCAGGGCCTGGTGTCTATGAGAAGGTCAGCTACTGAGCCCATGCATAGCTTAGGCTAAACTGAGGGTCTTTTTCTTAATAAGGGCAATCTGCACTTACAGGATCAAAGAATTGGACAAGGCTGTGCAAGGATGTGCAGTCTTAACCCTTTTTTGTAGGATCTGAATCGGGCAGTTGAAACATACCACAAAAATTGTTTTTATCAGGTTGAATGATCATTTTTTTTAAGTGAGCATCTGTCCTTCCCTGGGCTGCACCACTGCAAACTGCTCACCAATTTCTGTCCAAGAAGTGTCACTGGTTTTGATCTAGTGGTTTACCTCCTCCAATCTCTGTTTTCCTGGGGTTATAGGACATACAAGAACTGGTCCCTCAGGACTGGCCAGGCCAGCTCCGCAAAGCCCTGTCCCTCAGCCCCACCCGTCATGTATATGGCAGAGCCCATTTTCAGGGAGATTCCTCTAGCATCTACATCCTGGAAGAAAATATTGGTGTGTGTGTTACGAATTAGTTAAAGTTGGTACATAAATTGCTTTTGGAACATTAGCTTGTGATTACCATTACTTTTAAAAATTTTAAAGCTAGCTAGCTTTCTTTCTCTCTCTCTCCCCGCCCCCCCGCTTTATTTTTTCTTTCTTTCTTTCTTTCTTTCTTTCTTGCTTGCTTGCTTGCTTGCTTGCTTGCTTGCTGCTTGCTTGCTTTCTTGCTTTCCTTGCTTTCCTTGCTTTTCTTGCTTTTCTTGCTTTTTTTTTAAACCTGGATATGTTTAACAGGCAAGTCAACTTTGAAACTGCACTTAGCAACGTTATCTTTTTGTTGTTTGGAAATAACCATGCCTCCATCCTGAATAGATGTAAAACTGTGTTTTCTTTTATGTTCTCCCTGTCTCCACTGCTTTTTAAACAAACTGTGGCCAAATGATTGTGCTAACGCAGTGTTTCATAACAAAGTAGAGCCTTTCACATGGTGTTGGCTATTTCTAGGGCAACACATGAGAAATCACTCCTTTCCTTTTATTTCTGTTGGAATCAGATTGAACACCTATTACCAAGTGACTTCATACTTCCAGTACCAGGAATATGAATAACCATAAAAAATAACACAGATTTGGGTTGATCAAGCTTGGGGCAGGTTCTAGGAAGCTGCTTAATTCTCAGCCAGATCCTTCCTTTTTTCACCCATTTTTTAAAGGATCACTGGTTTCCATCTAAGACAAGTGCTTAGAAAGACGAGTGATCCAAACAACAAACTATAGACATGTTGCATTTAATTTCTCCCTGTTAAGGCAAAGTTCTGCATTAGTTCTATAAGGAGCATAAAGAGAAACAGAAAGTTTATTTAACTGATGTTTTGATGACATATTGAACAAAGACAAATTTATGGCTTGAGCACTTCAGCCAGTGGCCAGGCTTTGGAATGCAGAGAATCATTTTTGTTCATAGACATTGTATACAGCAAAACCCATAAAAAACTTGAAGCTTTAGTGGTGCAACAGAAGGGGAAAGGAGATGTGGCAAGAAGCTGAGGTTATAGAATTCAAGTCTAAATACCCTTAAATATAGGGAGGATCAATTGTTGTGTTACTTCTGTACCTTGATTTAAGAGCCTCTGTCTGGCCATGAGCCAGAATGAATATGAACTCTGGGACTCAGACCCTTCCCCTTCCCTTTTCTGTCTCCGTCTCCGTCTCCATTTCCCTTGCCTTCTCCTTTTCTTTTTCCTTTTAGATGTAACTAATTTTTAGCCAGATCAGCACATATTGTGTTGTCATTTACGTGCTTTGTGAAATCTTCCCACATGCATTTACCTCACCACTCCCTTGAGTACATGGAACCACTAGGAGAAAAACAAACTTCAGAACCTGCCAGGTTGCAATGTTTCTTTCTCCCAGTCCTATTTTCTTGTTAATGGGTTAGTGTACTCCTTGATATGTTTTGAAACTCTCAAGGATCCAGCTGTTGAGATGCACGTTAGCTTAATCAAAAACCAAATAAACAGTGAAGATGTGTGGGAAAGGAACCGACTGTACTCACTGTGAACACAGCAGTGTGCAGGATGGACGTCTTTTTCCTCTAGTTCCTCTTGTGATTAATTTTTTTTTTTTTTTTTTTTTTTTACCCATGAACTAGAGAGTAACTTCTGATCTCAGTTTGACTTCTGAAATAGGTCACTGTCTGGTTGGGGAGCAGAGATACACAGGGATGATGCTTCTGCTTGGAGATCAGCTTCTTGTGGCTAAGGGGGAGAAGATAGGAAAGCATAAATCAAAATAAATATCTTTGTCCTTACTGTGGCTGAAATGGGCTCCCATGGTATCTGGGGACAGCAGAGGATTTGGAAAGAAAGGTTGCACTGTGATAGTATTTTTCCTTTTGTGGGTTACTCAGAATCTTGCATGGGAAGTTGAGGAATGGCTCTGAGTACAGACAAATTGGGATGAATCAGTGTTTCTAATTCCACATAGAATAGCCTCTGTGAGAACTGGAGAGGTTAGTGTCAAAACAGGGAGTGCTGGTGTTAGAAACATTGCTGGTTGTTTCAGGGGTAGCAAGAATAAATAATGCACACAAGACGGCAGGCTCTGGACTCATTACAAGCAAAAGCACAAAGAACAACATTAAAATGGTTTTATTTCCTGTTCTGAATGTTTCAGAAACCAGAATCCTTGAGGGATGAAGCAGAGAGTGAAGACTGCAGTGTGGAAGAAGTGACGTCTCTAACTTCTGACTCCGTTAATGGGATAATGGGTGGACTTAAAAACTTTCAAACTGTGAGATGGTAAGTTCAGCACTACTGTTTCTAGAAGTAAAACAGAGAAATGAGTCAAAACTCAATGAAAACAAATGAGTAAGTGTTAGTATTTTCCTTCCCTAAGGAGAAATACTTGTATTTAAACAAACTGGGCATACAGAAGTCCATAGGGCCTGATGTGTTGCTCCCACAAGAGCTGTCCAATCCAATTGTGAGGCCACTCTTGATTATCTTTGAAAAGTTGTGGCAATCAGCAGAGGTTCTTGAGGACCGGAAGAAAGCAAATGTCACCTCAATCTTCAGGAAGGGCAAGAAGGACCACCTGAGGAACTACAGGCCATCCAGCCTTACTTTGATCCCTGGGAAGGTGATGGAGTTACTAATCCTAGAAATAATTTCCAAATATATTAAGGACAAGAAGGTGATTAGGAATAGTCAGCACAGATGTACAAAGAGGAAATCATGCCTGACCAACCTCGTGACCTTTTGTGATGAGATGACCAACTTGGTAAATGGGGAAAGACCAGACAATATTGTTTATCTTGACTTCATCAAAATATTTGACACTGTCTCCCATAACATCCTCATAGACAAACTGGTAAAGTATGGTTTAGATAGGTGGACAGTGAGGTGAACTGAAAACTGGCTGACCTGTCAGGATGAAACTGTTGTAATCAGTGACGTGAAGTCCTGAGGAGGCTACTTGCTAGTACCAGGAATTGATACTGGGGCCAATACTGTTTAAAAATTCTGTTAACGATCTGGATGATGGGGCACAGTAGCATCACCCTCAGCAAGTTTGCAGACAATGCAGAACTGGTAGGAGTGGTTGATAGAACAGATAGTTGTGCTGACATTCAGAGGGACCTCAACAGGCTGGAGAATTGGGCTGAGAGGAATCTCATGAAGTCCAACAAAGGGAGATGCAAAGTCCTGCCCTTGGGGAGGAATAACCCCATGCACCAGCACACTCTGGGGACTGACTGGCAGCTCTATAGAAAAGGAGCTGAGGATGGCAGTAGACAAGCTGACTGGGAGCCAGCAACGTGCCCTTGTGGCAAAGGTGGCCCACAGCATCCTGAGCTGCATGAGACAGACCATTGCCAGCGGGTTGAGGGAGGTGACCTTTCCCCTCTTCTCAGCCCTGGTGAGATACATCTTGAGTGCTGGGTCCAGGTCTGCATTTCCCAGTCCAAAAGAAACATGGATTTACTGGAGCAAGTCCAGTGAAGGGTCATGAATATAGTTAACAGACTGGAGCATCTTTCATATGAGGAAAGGCTGAGAGAGCTGGGACTGTTCAGCCTGGAGAAGAGGAGGCTTGGGGGGTCTTATCCGTGTGTATATATACCTGATGGGAGGGGATGAAGAAGAGGGAGACAGACTCTTTTCAGTGATGTCCTGTGACAGGACAAGTGGCAAGGGGCACAAATTGAAATACAGGAAATTCCACTTAAGCATAAGAAAAAGCTTTTTTTACTGTGACAGTGACCAAACACTGAAACGGTTGCCCAGAGAGGCTGTGGAGCTTGCATCCTTGAAGATATTCAAAACCAAACTGGACATGGTCCTGGGCAACCTGCTGGAGTTCACCCTGCTTTAAAACAAGGGTTTAGACTAGGTGATCTCCAGAGGTGACTTAAAACCTCAACCCTTCAGTGATTATGTATATTATCTTATGTTGTAGGGTTTTGGGAGGGCCACGATAACACTGCAAGTGTTTTGTTTTTCATTGACTAGTGAAAAATTTCCAAATAAGTTTGAGGGGAAGAAGGATGGCAAAGGAGAGTAAAGAACTAACAAAAGCATCACTTGTCTACAGAAATGTTTGCAGTTCCTGTGTGTGATACATTTGGTAATCCTCAGGGGTGACATGCTATAAAAGTGCTGCAAATTTAATTTCTTATGATTTTATTGGAAATAATAAACGATCATGGATCCTGTTTTACTTTCAGCTGCAAAAGTCCCCATGAAGATTCAATGGATCAAAGACTGAACTGGACATACCAGATCCAACAAAGTCCATATTGCAGATGCTATTACACTGCAGATTAAGATTTTCCCCTCGGCATTGAATAGTAGTGGGAATTGCTTGAATTCTCATAACTTTATATGTACTTCAAGTGTTTGTTTCTTCTTAACTACTCTAAAAAAAATCCTAGAAAAGTTGAAACAGAACAAATGTAAGGAAAATGACTCTGCAAAACAGCACTGTGGGATTTTTTTCTCTCAATGTAAACTATACAAGCTCACAGGAAAAGAAAAAAATTCTTCAGTAATTGCCCTTGCAGTAAACCCAGCCTGAGCTGCAGTCATCAGGCTGATATTTTATATCTCTCCAACCATGGGAAACAATACTAAAAAAAGTTGAACTGCAGTGTGGTTTGTTTGGTTTTTTAGCATGACAATTTCAGATCTTTAGTAGGTGTCCACCTCATCCAATTTTGGGGTGCTCGTAGTCCGCTGCTCCTCCATCTCCTCACCAGCTGCTGCCCTGGGAGGGGCAGGATGACTGCCCCTGTCTCAGCACTTTCCACTCATGCCCAGCAGAAAATCCACCATGGTGCAAACCAGGTAGCTCTGCGCTGCCGGGAAGGTCCGCACTAGTGGGTCCCAGGAGAATGGGAGCATGTTGGTCTGGGCCCATGTCTCTGTAGGCAGCTGGCTGAGGACACACTTTCTTCTCCATGCCTGGGAGAAAGCTGGTTAGCTCTGGTCTACAGTGAGCTGAAAGGTGGGGATGTCTGTGAGACTAGGTCCTTAGGGAAAAATAGAAAGTGAAGCAAACTGAGAGTAGAGGTGCACCCATGTTTTTGTGCTTGTGTGAATGCTTGCCTAGCCTTCTGAAGTCAGGCACAGCTGGAAACCTCCTGCAGCACCGTAAGGGTTCAGAAGAACTTAGACTTCGGTTGCCTGATGGTTGTCAGTCAGTCGCTCACACATCTGTGGTGCTCTCTGCCACGAGACAGCTGTACATTTTCACTGCAAAACTGTGGTAGGGAAGATGTCTCACCACCCCAAGTGTTCTGTGGTCTCACTCCCATTCCCATGGATCAGTGGGGCTTCTCTCAGTCCTAGCTAGAAAAAACAGGTTGTGTTGTTTTTTTTAGTTCCTGCTGCGTCAGTGAGTGGCCTTGCACACCTGGACATGAGAAGGCCATTTTAATGGTTGGAAAAACCAGTAGTCCATGCTGGATGTCTCTCAGAAGGCTCTACTGGAAGGTAACTAGCCAGCACCCTCTGGCAGATGGGGGGACCAAGGCTGCCCAAGGAGCTAGTGTGTGACAGAAAAGTCCCTTGCCATAGAGATAGGTGAGGAGATGCTGGTCTGATTGCTCCATGCCATGCTGGAGGAAGGAGCAGCTGAGATGCAGAAGGAGGCTGCAAGCCAGACCACGGGTGTACAGGGAGCCTGCAGCTGTGCAAACAACATCAACCTGTGTTCACTGCCTTCCATGAGCACAGTCTGCATAGACACACAAACCCTTTGATTCAAGGCTTCAGGCCAGCCAGGCTGTGCTATGGTTTGCATTTGGTCAGGGCCAGATTCAGAGCTGGTGTAAGCAGAGATGACCCACAGGCTTAGACAGGCCAACTTGCACAATCTGAAGAACTAGGCCCTGCAAAATAAAAATTGAATCAGGTCTCATGATGTTTTTGTGTCACTTATTCTGGCTTTCCATCTTAAAGTAGGCTACAAATTCTGTGTTAAGAAGCTCCATGATTTAAGTTACGCAGCTGAAGCTGAGTCCTTATGAGTTTATCAGACAGGGACAGATTTTCCCATATCTGCATCAGAAAGTGGCATGGATTGCCTTGAGAGGTACAGTTCTTCCCTGGCCCTTTCCTGGCACTACCCATTGCCAAGGCAAACCTCTCTCTGTGTGCGTGTTTGCCTGCACGACAGACCAGCTGCCACAGAGGCTGCTGCTCCATGCCCGGCTCTGCACTGGTACAAATCCAGAATAATTCTGGTAACTTGAGCAGAGTTGCTCAGGAGAGACACATGCAGTCGAGGCCAGGATCTGTTCCACTTAATTAAATAAATAAAGGTTAAATATCCTGGAAGATCCATTTTCCAGTGTCCTTAACCTCATCTTTGCTGGTGACCTCCTTATTTATTTATTTACTTATTTTCAAACTGAGCTTTTCATGGCCATTGACATAGATTTTCCAGCTTTTCTAATACGGAACATCTGTGGTCCCTATGCAAGTGTCCTCTATAGGTCATGGGAAAGCTTTAGCTTACTAATAAGCTCCATTCCTCTATATATTCAAGCCCAATTGACGGGGCCAAGTGTGTTTATAAATAAATATTGTCTTGTAATGACTGTTTCCATATGTCCCAGAGGAATAGAGATTTAGTCCTTTTGAGTTGGCCAGCTGCCTCCTTTGTAACAGTGAGAACAGTTTTACCCTGTCTGGTTAACGTTTGATTAATGGGGAAATAAACTCCCCAAGGTGACAGGCCAGTGATACTGAAGAATGCAATGCTCCCAGCTACCCTTCATAGTTGGGGAAGTTTGTTGGTCTACCCACCATTTTTCTCTTCATCAAACAAAATGATGGGTGTGTTTATTGAATACCTCTACTTGTCCCTGAGTAGCTCTGTCTGCCTCAGCCAAAACAGGGACAAAAGTATGAGGAAAGCCAGCGAGTTTCACTTGAATGCTATCCCTTATCTTTCAGTAAGAGAAATGACCATTCATGTAGGACATTGCTGAGTTATGGAACAATACATTTGCTGGGAAATTCAGAGAATGGATTGCAAAAATGTCTGGTGAAGGACTGGCCCTTCTTACTGATGAAGAGAACAATCTTACATACAAGAAATATGCTGCAATATGCCTTCTCTTCTGAATGAAGCACTATCTAAAAGTTCTTTATCACTGAAGGATGATGTATTGTCTCACTGACTTATTTCTTAATACTGTTCTATCAGAGAGAATATGTTGTATTTCTTACGTCTGCTCTGCATGTAAGAAATAATACAACATATTTCTCGCTCTGCATCCCCTTCCATCCAGGCAGTGGTGCAGCAGAGGTCAGGATCCATCTTTTAAAGACTTTCAGAAGAAATTCATTGCAGTTTTTCGAAGATCAACATACAGGGCTAATGTTGCATATCTGTTAATCTTCACTGCTTAAATTGTTCCTTTATCTACATATATATGCATGTGTTTACATAGATACATACACACAGAATAAAGAATGTTTATTCTAATTTTCCACTCTCCCAAAGCTTTGTAGTGTGTGGAAAGGAATGAATGAATGAATGTAGTTTTCTATAGTTTGGTTTCTTGTAAAGCCAGTCTGATAAACAGCCTCCAGGCTTGATCACGAATACGAATTTATTCTTATGGCTGTAATTTCATAGCCTTATATATATATGTAATCTTATAGTCTGTCAGAAATAGTTTAGCTGTTTCAGTTGGTGTGATAAACATATTTCCAGCAAGATTTGGTATGAATCCAATGAAAGCTGCCATTAAGAGTAAGACAAATGTAAAGTATCTCTGTCTCAGCTTCTATGATTCCTTGATTTTAGATAGAAGCAAAAGTATGAAAAGTTTCACAATAGTATTTTACCATGACATTATAATCTGGGTTAATTCTTCAGATTAAAAAAAAAAAAAAGTCTACCATCTTCAGTCAAATTTCAGGCCACAAATATTTAAGAATGAATAGCATTCTGGGAGTGATCAGACATTCCTATCCCAGAGAGAAACAAACCCTGAAAAGTGAAAGAAATAAGACATGGAATTTAAATCTTACCTCCTCTGTCTTCTCATAGCCTATGGCTTTTCCGTAGCATATTATTTTAAATATTTCTTGGAATTCAATTATATCTCCAATTTTTTTTTGCCAGGCTGATCAGCAGAGAAGACTGCCAGAGCTGGGTCACCATGTGGCACCATGGTCATGTTGCCTTCAGAAGAAGGATGCACTGAACCAGGCTGCAGCTCCAGACCAGCAGCTCTGTGCTGACACTGAGTTGCCCACATGGGGAGAAGAAGTGGGAGAGGACAGGGCTGATGATCGTCAGAAGAAAAGAGGGGGAGTGCGTGTGTCTGTGGGGGTAACCAAAACTTAGGACTAGACTGAGGAAAGAAAAGTAATTTTCCAGGACTTCATTTTATTATAGAGAGAAAACAAAGAATTATCCTCCTCCTTGGCATGTTGGGGTTTAGCACTCAGTAAAGAAAGCTTATATCAAAATAGGGCATCTATTTTGGGTTCTATCTAAGTGTTTCTCCATTTTTGTGACAAATCCAATTTTGGTGGATGCACAAAGGACAAGGCAGAGCCTCCCTTTCCTGTACTCTGGGACATGTTCTAGAGGAGAATTCAGCAGTAAACCGACTCCTGTGAATTGAACTATTACAACCTTACCATGTTTTCCAATTTCTTTCATATAATATAACAATGTATGTTAGAAGGGGATGTGTGCCCTGTGGTTTGGTTCTGATACTGATGAGATTTTTGTATTGCAATCCCAGCTCTTCCATTTCAAATGGGGAAGAGAAAGCCGTACCACCAGGAAAATAGTATACAATATTCTTTGTAGAGATTTAATTTCAGGTTTGTGAACTAGATAAAAGACAAAACAAGCATGCCCCCAAAAATCTCAATTGATCCATTACTACCAGGATGTGTTCAATTGTTTGTTATGTAAACTGCGTGACGGTCTTGCTTTCTGCCAGTGGGAAAATCTCCTGAGAAGAAATGTGTCTCTTGCTTCCTCTGGGAACGCTCAGTACCCTGGAGATGCTTCTTCCTTGACATTTTGTTTCTCAAGCGGTTACTGGGCCTTTGCTCAGATGAGAAGTAATTTTTCTTTCCCTGACTTCAAGTAGTACATGTAATTATGTAATTGTAAGGCTCTTTCCTTTACACTTAAGGCCAGACTGGCTTACAACAGTGGATATACAGGGGTTTGTCCTCCCAGTGCTTTTCTGAGCAAGACTGAACTGGGCTGGGCTACTTTGGCTACATTTTGGTGGCAGGTAGCATGGTGAGCTGAGGAAATCCCAGTTCAGTACCGGGCTGCTGTGCATCCCTGCTTTCATAAGTTCTCCCACAGGGAATTCAGGGGCCAGAGCCAACTGACTTGAGCACAAACCAGGACCGCACCCATGGCATAAGGGATCAGTGACGATTTGTGCCTGCTGTGACTATGGTGTACTTAATATGTCATTGAACCAGAAACAAACTCTGTTTTGTTTATAAAATGAAAACACATATTTGTTCTATCTTCTGGAAACATGGCATAATTAGTGTGAATAATGCTTGTAAAATACATTGGAATCGCATCTGGAAAACCTGAAGTCCTCCACAGAAGACCACATTGTGCTACTTAGGAGTTAGGATTAGAAAGATACAGATTATGTTCAGATCATGTCAGAACAAATTACAAATTTTATCTAACCTGAACCTCTACTTTCTACCTGATCCTGTTTTCTGATACGAGCTGCTTGCAATCACAGCGCTTGGAAGGCGCTTTGCAGACTCACACAAAGGACAGATCTAATGAATGCACACAGGTGATCCAAATAGTGTGCCTAAATTTATTTTCATTGTACAGATTTCACATCTGTCATTTAGAACAGCACCAGTCTACCCTGCAGGGTGTGGAGTTCTGTCTCAATCGAAAAGAAGACAATTCTTTCAAAACCAGCACTGAACCATGAGGTATGAAATAGGGAAAACCAAATCTTGCTCACTCACTTGATTACTGATGTATTTGTATTTTTTTTCATTATTAATTGAGGTCCTGTTGCTATGTAGTCTACCTTTTTTTACCAGAAACCTATGAAACAAAACTACACTGCTGCCATATAGAAAGGGCAGCTAGAACCTTACTGCCATTTTCTTTTCCAGCAGAAGCTGACTGAAATGTCTAAACAAAGCTGCTTATGTTTGTATGTAAGTTTAGGGTCAGATGCCTCCCTGGGGCTGGAAGGCACACACCCACGCTGCCTGGGAAGGGCTGCTTCAGGATTAGGAAAACTCCCCTGCTAGACAGATTTATGCTCTGGAGATCCTGCCACTTTGAGTGCTCTTCCTGCTTGGACCCCTGGATTCTTAAGCACATATTTAACTTCAGAGGTTTCCCTGAGACTCCTTCTAATTTGGAGGGGACTTTAAAGCAAATGTGCAGAGATTGCTGAACTGTTTAGGATTTCAGAGGTGCTCACGTGTTTCTGTCTGTCTCAGTGGGTAACAGCATCCTCAGTGTTTTAATTATGTTCACATTTATTCATATTAGCAGACGATACTCTATAGCTCACACCTGTGTCTTATCGTGTCCTACCCAGCACAGCAACTGGAATCCAGTACTTGCAGATCTCCCTTTCAGAAGTCTTTGATCTGAAATAAACCAAAGCTGTATTTACTTTACGAAAAAGAATAGCACATTTAGTAAGAAATGTTTTTAAAACTGTGAACAGCTGACATTCACTTCTGCTTTCCTTTAAAGCCAGACATTGTTTGACTTCTTCTGTGTATTCTCACACCAGCCTGTTCCATGGAGGAACTGTCTTCTCTTCCCTTGGATGATGTGTTCCTTCATGTCTGCTGCAGTAGTTTGGACTCCTCCTTGCCCAGTCATTGTCTCTTTACAATACTCCACGTGTGCTGAAGCTGGCTTGTCCAACCATTCTTGGTTGTCCTCTTTCTTTTCCCCAGCAGCCCTTCGTTGAGCTGATTCACCGTAGTGGCACAGCTGTCACCGTAGGAGCTGTTTCGGCATTCACTCTCCATCCACTATTACAGAGAACCTAGGTCGCTGATGCTCAGTCAGAGGGCACAAGGGACTCTTCTGTTTCAGAGCCTCTGCAAGACCCCTACATGCAATAATCAGTTGTTTAGCAAGAGGAAAAGCGAAAGCTGTGGAAAGGAACCAGGAAGCTGGTCTGTCTTTCGCAGTCCTTTGAACTGTGCTCCGGCAGCTCCAAGCGAGCCTTCCCCAGGGGTACATTAGGCACAGGTGCTTTTGGAAGCAAGAGGATGTGGGGCCGATCCTCGCTCTGCTGTGAAGTTCGCATGGCCATGGCATGCGACCCAGCTGGAAGAGAGTCCCTGCCTGATGAGCACGGGAGGTGCATAGCTGTGTGGTCACTACTGCTTTTCGTGACTGAAGGCGCGTGTCCCGCACGGTGTGAGCAGCTCCCCATACGGCATCACCTGTGGCTGTGAGCGCTCCTCAGCTGCCTGGGGCCATGTGTGGGTACTGGGAGTAGGTGCTCGCCTGTAAAAACTCAGCTCTCTGAATGAAACCATTTGGTAAGCCTGCTGTGTCTTTGCTAATAAGTATTTCACCCCTTGGAAGGTACATCTGTACCCTCTTCTGTGTGCGTGCCATGACTGATGCTGTTGGGCAGATGGGTCCATATGTGTGGCAATTTTACTGTCTTGACGATTTCGTGTGCCAAATTACTATGGGCAAGTTTTTCAAAGGGAGGTCTGAAATCTGTTTCTACTAAAACAACCCTTCCTTTTTCACAAAAAAGTTCAGGAACGAAACATAAACGTGATCTTTGCATGTGTATTTGCACACACACATGCTTGTACATACACATTTTTCCATTACAGCTTATTTCCCCTGTGTAATACTCCAAACAACATTTCTGAAGTACTCATATGAAATGCCTGGAAATCCTAATGGGGGAAGAAAAATAAGTTTCACTTTGTAACTATCCTGCCCCATTTTCTGTCCAGATGGCACACTGGCATATACCAGCCTTTCTCCACCACTGCGTGCATATGTAAGTTGAGAACTTCAGAGGGGAGAGTGATCATGTGAAACTCCCTGAGACACTTGACAGAAATCTAAACCAACACATTGCAAAGAGTTACAAACAAAAATCAGTCTCAAAACCAGTGCTTCTCCTGTGACATCATGTCACATTAATCACTGCTAGGTTGCCCTAATAAGGATGAAAATTCCCCCTTCACAGCCTCTTCTCCCAAACAAAAAAAAAATGCATCTTCTGCTGTGTTGGACCTTCCTTAATGTCTGCCAGAACAGATGGAGCTGGTAGCTTTGCTCAAAGGTCAATGTGGTATGTCTAGGCCCTGGGTGGGAGAGAAGTCCATCACAGTGATGGTCTTTTCCTCTCTGAAGCACATGAGCGGGTCTCCGAGACGTGAGGATTTGTGAAATATATATATAATTTGTGTGTGTGTGTGGCCGGACACTAAGCTTTACATGGAATCTTGTGGCTGGAAAGCCAAGGTAACAATAACCTGGAGAATCTCTACCATCACATGCGGCAGTGCAAACACCTCTTTATATAAATTTATATATATATATATGTATACACTCCCCCCTATTTATATAAATACCAAGTTAGACAAGCTGTTCTCCTTTGATTTGATGATGTACACAAGGAGAATTTAAGTTTAAGGATTCATTTACTGGTGAATTAATAGCTTTGTGCTTGACATGGAGTAGGAAAGAATGTATTAATATACACAGTTGTATTATGTTGGAAAGACATAAGGAGTTATCACCTGTTGCTAGCTGTGTGATTTGCAGTGAATTGCAAGCACTGTGCAAGGTGTGGCTACCTACTTCAGATGATCTTTCTGGTTTGTGGACCTCGCTAGCAGCCTCTCAGTGAGTGAGTGTTCAGATGTTGACATCTGAAATGAGAAAAATACGGCTGACTTAGTCTGTGTGTTGCCATGCTAAATTATTATGCTTGTACATGTCTGTGTATGGTCTTGCTTTAAACATCTCCATCAGTAAAGTTCCTGCCACCTCTGCTTTGAAGACTGTTCCACTGACCATGCACTGCATGGTCAGGAGATCTTTATTTCAGTCATCTTTTCTCATTTCTCTGGTTTTGTGTCTTTACTCTAGTAATTGATATGACTGAAGTACATTAGCCCTGGACCTTCTCCAGCTCCCCCTGAAAGTAATGTACAGCATAGCCCTTTGCATTTTAAACGTAGGATTTTCCATTAGTTATAAACATGAGAGGTTTTAAACTATTGTGATGAAATGTTTCAGGGGTTTGTGTATGATTTGGGTTGCACTGTTTCCAAGTTTAATTAAACAGGGGTCAAACTTTTGTTAGGACTAAAGCAAGGGAAAAAAAAGACCCAGAAGATGGCCCATTTTGTCTGGAGCCTTCATTGACAGAAGGGGCACGAGTAAGGGTCATGTGGCTCCACTGGTGGCAGCTGCTTTGTGGCCTTACGCAGTCATCTTACTGCTCCTGCACCAGTTCTGTGAATGTCTTACAGGTGACATTTGTAGGTTTTCTCTATCATCCTGACGTTCATCACTTAGGCTGTGACTGAACAAAGCACTCGAGCGGTAACTTGAAAGTCCTGTGTGAGTTAACCCTGGCCTACAGGCAGCAAGGGTGTAGATACACAACATGCAGTTGGGTCGATGTTATCATGCCCATGCCCCTAAGGGAAGGACCAGATTCATGCTTTTGCAGGGATTGTCTGGCCTCGGTGAATCTGGTGAAACTTTGTTATTGAAGCAAAAAATAAAGACAGTTTTAGTATTGGACATAGCTTTACATACTCAGTGGTGGGACAGCTGTCCTTCAAAACCAAGCACAAGTTGATGTGTAGTACTGAGCGGGACCTCAGTAGTAAATGTAGTCACGCCCAACTATATGTTTTCTTGGAACCATTCCTCAAGATGTATCATAATAAATTGGATGGTGGAAGGCTTTTTATTTTTTTTTAATGCCTGAGAAAGGACACACTGAAAAACTTGGCCTCAGTCACACAGTTTACTACAAACCATCACAGAAACATGATACAGCATCATAAGCAATTTTGTTGTATTCGAGCAGCTGATCAAAATGTAAACTTACTCTTTGCTCATTGCCCGTTACATTTTATATTTAACCAGAATATCTGAATTGATATTTGAACAGATTATTGTCCCTGAAGGAAAAAACCCATGTCTGATAATGACATACTTAATACCAATATAAACTGAAGGATACTCTTGTCTCTAAAATTCGGTTAAACTAAGTATGTCAAGAAACACATTCAGACTTGTATTCCATTTTTCATGCTGATGTATAGACAGTACAAAAGGAAGGACTATAAGCAGAGCTTCAGTTCAGAAATCTTATTACTCTCTTACTTTAACACAAAAGATTTAAGGAATACAGTGAGATTTTGTATATGGAAAAAATAACACATCACAGACAATTTAATCTGATCGGCTAGGAATAGTATCCGTGTATAACATAATTTAAAACACTAGCTAAGGCTGAGCATAGAACATCTTTTAATATTTGATATATTTTTGGAATGCTGTGAGATGCAAAGCTGGCCACCCAAGGGGCTAACAATCATCACTTGCTCTGGCTCAAACTTAGCAGAATTTCTGTTACTGGGTGTTGCAACCCTTCAGTTTTGCTTATGTCCTGGCCTTGACTGAATCTGAAAACCGTGACAGTCAGAAGAAGCAACCCCTTTTTGAAAGTCCAACTCAGATCACCCAGAATCAAAGACCTAACATCAAAATATATCCCCTGAAGGGTAGCAAGGCTGGGACATGGAAGGATGCGATTAATTTTCGTGGCTATTGTGGTTACAAGAACAGCGCTTGAGGAGAGCAGTGATGCTCCCTGGGTGAGGAAGACACTGAGTCCCAGACTGTGACAGCCCTTTGCAGTCACTCCAGTGCCATTCCTTGATTTAATGATCTTTGCAGGAGACCTCAGACCATAAAACTAAGAAATATAATTTCACTTTGGCCCACACAGAAGCTAGCTTTCTCATCCTTGCCACTAAGCCAAAATTTAACAACAGCAGGAAGCAAAGGAAACTTCTGTAATGGTAAGATACCCTAATTTTTACAAATTGTCCCCAGGTACATTTGTCAGTACAGTTTGAAGGATCCATAGTTAGCACCGAAATGCATTTGTCAAAATAAATCAACAATATGGGGAGGCCTAACCCTGGTGGTTTTTTTTTTTTGTTTGTGTTTGTTTGTTTCCTCAGTGGGAGCTTAATTTAAGACTTTTGAATCAGAGGAAGCCTTTCTCTTGGCCAAAACTCATTAACCCTCACTATTCATAAATTTGGAGTGCAGAAGGGACCATTAAATCATCCCATCTGACCTCCTGAGCAGCACAGGCCATGACATCGTGCACAACTACTCCTGCTCTGAGCCCAGAAAAGTGTTAAGGCTCACATGTATCCTCCAGAAAACTACAGCGTGTTTGTGGGTAGAAGTATGTCTTCAGTTGGATCAACTTCTTTTTAGAGTAGGAAAAAAAAAAAAAAAAGTGTTAAACCTTTGTTAAAGGTGAAGAAAGAATCCATCACTTTTTTGTTTGCCTCTTTGAATTTTTAACAATTTAAAATGTTAAAATTATTGGTAGCAATAACTAAAGTATGGACAATGTTTTCCTTGAATGCATGGGTTTTGTCTTTCTTATGTTGTAGTATGTCTTGATGGTCCTAGCACATTGCCTTCACTGTTAACCAATAGCTCCTCAGTGGTCTGAAAGGAGAGTCCTCAGCCAGAAAGCTAATGAATACTTAGTATTTTTAAAAATTTATTTTAAACCAAGCCCCTTGGTGATGTGTCCTGACTGTGAGTGCCTAAATCCCAGTGGCTGTTTCTCTTGGACAGCACTGATCTCATCTCTGCGAGCTAAATCTCCCTACACTGTCCAATAAGAGAATGTGGGAACATATTTTATCTTTGCTGTCCAGTTATCACATGAGAAATCTTTCTTTTTTTTTTTTCCAAGTTCAAAGAATTCTTAAGGGGAATTAGTAAACATAATTCAGAGAGATAGGGCCAAGAAGCATTATTAATATGCTAGGAGCATTAGAAATTCTTGCCTATCAGCTTAGATTAGTCTGGATGTCATGTAAACACACATATATGGAAAATATATTTTAACATAAGCATTCGGGGGAGAAAAAGTTAAATCTCACCTGGCTATGCAAGCAACCCAGACCAGGAAATCAGGTTTAGAGAAGTGGGAGTTTACTCCATCATCTTGTATTTCACTGCCATCCATCACACACAGCAAGAGCGTCCCCCATCAGCTTGACAAGAAGAACGATACCTTCCTGTGAAGGACACTGTCCAAAGCACCTGGGGAGCCACACCGCTTCCCAGTCTGCTCCTGGGGACAAGTCACCAACGCGGGGCGCTGGCACCAGGGTCCTTGCTGCCTCTGGCCCCAACCCTGCATTCATGAGCCCCAGCATCAATCCCCCCAGAGCCTGATGACCACAGCTCTTGAAGTCACCCACCACCCAGCTCACCACGAATCCCAGCATCATATTCAGTGACTGCAAGCATCCAGAGACCAGGCTGACGCACACTTGTAGGGTGCTGTGCTGGGGCTACAAATCCCTGTTGCTAATAGTAGCACAGCACAAAAATGAGAGTCTATCAGAACATGATTTATTTCCTGATGGTGCCTTCCAAACCCCCACCAGTTTTGAAAATATCAAGCTCCTGTTGTGAAAATATCAGGCTCTGCAGAGAATTAAATTTGTCAAAAATAATGAAAGCTTTGTTCTTTTCATCATATAATATCTAACTTTTTTTTTCTCCAGTCAAAGTTCCTTTCTGGTCTTGGACTAACTACTTTTTCAGCTTGCAGCAACAAGCATTTGCTAATAATAATCACTGGATCGCTTGGAAACTGGTTTCACAAAATGTCCTTGATTCTGGTTTGTGAAGGAAGAAAAGACACGCAGAATTAGCCATGAGTTTTCACTCAGCAAGAATGGTGTGTGCATACTGCTTTCCAGATGCAAAAGCAAAAGCATGATTCCTTGCCTGAACTTTATGCAATATAGATAAAAGCACGTGCTTTTGTGAAATACATTTAAGATGGCTGTGCGGTCAGTCGAGTCCTGTGCCTCTGAAATGACCTGGTGGATTACGGAAAGACATGGCGTTAGGGTGAAGGCCTATTGCATACATGAGGTATTAACTAAATTGGAATATACATCTTGCTTTCTTGCTGTACGATGTCTTGAGTATCCCAGAAATCTTGGGTTAACCCTTCTGTGGGTGGAGGCAGGCAGTTGTATTTGCAAGGCAAACTGCTGTGGTGCAACGCATGTCCATGAAGAAATACTCAGGCGGGGATCATTTTACAAGGCCACAGCGATGCCAAGTGTTCCAGAGAGATTCAAAGCATGGCTTGCAGCAGGCGTTAGGGGGGTTTGGCACGCGGTGCAGGATGCAGCTGGGTGCTCTGGAGGGTGCCCAAGAGGGGTGCGTGGAGCAGGCAGGAGTGTCATGGCTCTGATGGGAGATGAGTAGCTGTCTGAGCAGCTGTGGGGGCCAGAGAGGGTGTCCCAGGGCACACAAAATACACCCAGTTATTGCTCATTGAGTCATGATCCCACTTCTATTAGCTATTAATGCTTAGGTGCCTATGCTGCTCATATCTTCAGCAGCCCTGGTCCAGCCTAGGCTCGAAGGGCAATCCTGCTGCCTTGCCTGTGGTGCAGACCACCCCGGCAGCCCCGCTCAGCCAGATTACCCCCTCCAGCAGGCAGCCCCAAACCCCACATTGAGCCCTGTCTGGTTGAGCAGCAGTCTCCTCCATGCCACGGGTGCTGAAGGCTCCTCCCCGGAGCCAGACTTTTTGGGCTCTGGGCAGCACTCAATGACCGTGCATTGCACACCCTGGCAAGGCTTGGCTTCAGCTGGGGGTCTCCAGTGGCTGGCTCTAGCTGCGGGGTTTGATGGCATCACTCTGGGTGGGAGGCAAGGAAGAGCCCTTGCATTTGCCAGCCCTCTTGCAGAGACCTGATTTACCCTCCTGACTCAGGGGGTACGCATGCCAGGGTCCTGCCTCTGTCCCTGGCTTGCAGCAGATGTTTCGAAAGAGAGCGCAAGAAATCCTGAAGGTGACAGCTACAGAATAACCTGCCAACGGGGAAAATTTCCTCCAAATCCTATTACTCAGAGGTTGGCTTCAACACTGGAGCATTAATCTCTATATCTCCTGTAAGTGCTGTCTGTGTTTGTTTGCTCTCTACATTCCCACCACAGTAACTCTGAATCTTCTGGGTATCCCAAGCGAGGACAAAGGGTCTCACTTGCATTTTTCTGTTTAAAATAGAGAAATTCTTTCAGTTAAGGCTAGGAATAAAAAATAAAGTGCAGTCCCAGATATTATGCCTGTCCTGGAAGGACTTTATAATCACTTTTCTACTCTTAGGAAATAGTTTTGCTCCCGGCAGAAGGCTACACCAGCGACAGTGACATCTGCCTGGTAGGCTGTTCAAAGAGCCAGAGCACATTAAATGCATGGAATAAGTGATGGCGAATAACGCAGTTCCAGTTGCACCATATTACAGGGGGATGGGAATGGTAGGGACACAAATAAGTGTGAAGGTACGGCACTCAGGTGATGCTTATACATTATTGCTTCTAATTTTCTAAATCATTACCAATGAGGGAGATGGACAGGTAAATGCCAGCATGAACCATCAGCAGGATTTGGTAGAAATCTCAACCGTCATTCTTAACTTGACAGCGTACTTTAAACACAGAAAACTTCAGATTTAAAATAAAGCCCTTTTCATCTGATAAAGTTGCCAGGAAGATTAAATGATGAAACATATTGAACTGTGGTGCTGCCAGCTCATCCCCTCTCAGCAGGCACGATGCTGCAAAGCTGGGTCTGAATCCTGTCCTTCAGTGAGGAACACTCTCAGCCCCAAAATATCCCTGTCTCTCTCCATGGCTGGCCAGGTGGCTTACCCTGACTGCTTCTGCTGCCGGGTTCTCCCAGGAGTGCAAAACTTGCTCAAGAAAGGGGCTTTCCATAGGGATTTTCTGCGAGGAGCAGGAGCACAGCACATATGAACATGATGTTCATGACACAAGGGTCTGTCTGCCTTGTGTATTTGTTCAGCATCCTTTCATATGACTGAGGTGCCTTAGTGTTACCTCAAAATACCAATATCCCTACAATAGCCTTATGGGAAAGAGAGTACATTAGGTATAAAGCAGAGAGAGACATGAAGGTGAAATAAAAATTGGAAGGAAGAATGTACTTAATGAGAAAATGAGAAAATGGTTGTGGGTAAAAAAAATCTCTGCTCAAATGCTGAGAGAGTATTGAGATAATATCAAATTATTATCCAAAAAGACCATGGAAAAGGCTGGGATACAAGAAAGACTAAGAGTATAGAAGAATGAATGGAGAATACAAAGAAAAATGGGAAAGAAATAATCATTATTGTCAAATTTTTATTTTGTAGAAAATTTGCTTTTGTACAGCATCTGACTTAACCATCTATCAAACAGACAGCCTCAAAGAAATTCACAGCCCTAGAAATGAAGGCCAAAGACAAATTGTATATGCTTCACTTTGACTCTTGGAAGCTACAGATGTTCATTGTTTGGATACACAATGGACAGATTAATGGATTAATGTCTCCAGATGTTCACCATCCATCCTCCCAGAACATTAATGGGCAGGCCAGGGAATGAATGCTTTTAGCAGAAACTTCAGTTTCCGCTAGTGCTTCAGATGAAGCATTTTGTTAGTGTTTATTTTCTGGAGAGCACCTGCTCCAAATGTGGGGATCCTACACTACAGAGCAATGCCCCTCTGTGCCAACACCATACGAAGCCTGCAAACTGTCCATACTAGTGCTGGTGAATTGACTTGCACAGAGAATGAGAATCCAGCATTCCTTTTGACTATATTACCTGATAGGAATAAGCAAATATTTAAAATTATAAAAGTATTTAAGTGATTGAGTGGCTCAGATATCAGCACAGGGATAGTAATTCTCTTGAGCCACAGACATAATTAGGCAACTCCTATAAGAAATTTGAAGTGGAATTTGTCAATAATTATACTTCTTATTCACAGAGGAAAAAAACATGCATGAATTTAGCATCATCAAATGTGATACAATTAGTTGTCAAACTTTTATTTATTCTTGTAGAAAAACTTGTGATGACATTTTTCGGAAGGGTCTAGATAACAAATGCCCATTTGAATTTTAAGAGAAAAGCCACTTACTACCAATTCCCAATGCCATGTTATATAAAGAAGTAGGTGAAACACTGCTGAAGAATAGTAATTCAGCAGCAGCACCCAAGTCCCCCTGAAAATTATTCAGATAGTTTTGAGAATACTACCTTTAATATTATTGGCATGGTTCCCTCTCATTCCCATTCATGAATTCCCACTGGCAAAAAGTCACCTTTCGCTGAAGCAAACAGACATAGTCCTAGAAAAAATACCATAAGTGAAGGAAGTACACTTGTTGCCTTCAGGGTATGAATTTATAGAGAAAACAAAGCCGGATTTGGTCTTCCACTGATGTGGAAAGGATGTTAAAGTTGCATGTGCTTTTTTCAACTTGAATAATTTCAGTGAAGTGGATGCTCAGGTGGCAGCTGGGAGGACTTGAGTTTCTCAGCTTGGGCTACAGCTCCATTACAGATTCATGCTGTCCTGCAGTGGAGTACCTCACCCTGAGAAGAAGAGCAGTGCTCTGCAAGAGGCCGTGCCGCTTTGCTGGTTCTTCTGCTGGTGCTGCGCTGAGCGGCACCAGTTTCACCATGGGATGGTCTGGTCACTTCAGCTGGCCTGAATGTGCTCTCAGAATGCCTTTGCCATAAACCAACGGAAAGAAAAGACCTGAAAAATTGAAGGTATAATCCTGGCTCTTCTCCAGTGAAATCATTGAGGAATTTAGCTACTCCTTTCAAGAGAACAAGGACTTCACTCCAAAAGATTGATAGCCCAATATCCTGCACAAGATCTCTGGGAGCTCTTGTATGCAGCAGTTTCGAAAAAGCACTCACTTCTGCCTGCAGGTGGGTAACCTTCTTACATATAAAAAAACCACATTTTGTAACAGCCAGCAGAAAAAGATAAGAAAGAGACCTGGACAGGAAAAATAAGATTAAAAAATAGCATGCCATTAAAACAAGTATAAATAAACATTATATTACATGAGTGAACTGTGTTTTCTTTGGTGTATGTGCCATTTTTAATTAATTCATACACTAAGTGCTAAAGTGTTTCCTAATGCCATTAGGTGGTGCTTTCAGTAAGTAATAGAATAAATAGTTCTTGCATGATTCTTTTCTGCATCGTGTTCTCATTTTCTTAAGTAAAAGAAAATTTAAACAAGACACCATGGGTGCCTCCTCCTTCCAAAGCCCACCGACCTCGCACAGAGCTGTGTGTCACGTTTCTGAGGCACTCTGGCTCCCCTCGGGAGTGATAAACTGCACTTTGGGCACGATAAGGGAGGGATTCGTTCTCCGCATGGAGTTGCTCCTCCGAATGGAGTTGTTTCTCCTCATGGAGTTGCGTTTCCGCAGGGAGTTTTGGTGGGACAGCTCACTCTTCTGCAGGGTCTGGATGAGAATGGAGGGCTTCTCGTCAAGCTCTCGAGCGCTGCAACGTGGCGCTGCCACTTTGACGGTGTTGCCAAACTTGGAGTAGTCAACGGCGTACACGCCTTCCTCTTCAGTGACGATGGGTACAAAGCGGTGACCCCACAGAATCTCCTCTGCTATGTAGGAGGTTCTCGCCTGCGTCGTGATGCCCGTCGTTTCTACAACTCCTTCAAGTATCACGATGAGCTCCAGGTCCTGGAGCACCAGGTCAGCAGCAGAGATATCGTAAAGAGGACTCCGCTTGTCTATGACATGACAAATTATTAAGGGAGCCACGAGGAAAATATTGTTGCTTTCAATGGGGTTATCCACAGGGATATCTACTTGGTGAATGGGTATGACTTCTCCTTCAGGGGTTGTAGTCTTCCTCACAACCTGGATTCTCACCGAGGCACTAATGATCATGCTTTTCCTCAGGTCTCCCACTCGAAACATAAAGCAAAGTTTGCCATTTCGAACTGCAATGACCGCCTGACGGCTGAAAATCAAGGTCTCAGCCCGCCTGTGAGCCTGTGCGGTTTTCATGAATATGCAGCCCAGCATGACAGCGTTGATGATCAGACCGACAATGTTCTGCAGGATCAAGACCGTGATGGCCAAGGGACATTCCTCTGTCATCATCCTGCCCCCAAAACCAATGGTCACCTGAACTTCAATGGAGAAGAGGAAAGCGGAGGTGAAAGACCTGGAGAAGAAGATCGCACAAAGTTAACTCTAAGGACATCGAACACAAACTGAGAAGCTACTAACATATACTTTCTAGAAAAAAACTTAAGGACCTATTTGTACAGTCCTGGTACACTTAAGCCTTCTGTTAATACCTGCAAAAGCATCTCATGCTCTGTGATTCTGTTTTTTTTATGATTGGTGCAGTATCTGATGGTGACAGGGAAGACCTCAGAGCCTGAACTCCTAAAAGACCATCTGTAACACTAAGTGACCATGACAAGCTCACTAGATCCTGTGTTCAGGAACATATGCTACCCACTGTCATCAGTCGACAGTGCTGTAACACCTGGGCTTTCCACCTTCTCCATCCCATGAAGCTCCTGGTGGAGAGTGGTGGTTTTGGCACTAGCGAGCAATAGGCTGGCATGCCAAGATTCTTCCACCTGCCCGTGCAGGGAAAGGAAATGGGGAAAATTGCAGCATTTCACTCATGCTACCTGAGCCGTGACCCTCTTTATCAGGATTTCCTGGAGGGAAAGGGGACAGGCCCAGTTTCGTGACACTTCCCAAACCCTTGCTTGCCTTGCAACTGAGCCCACAGGATCAGGCTGCAGAGAGAGGCTGGTGGCCTCCACGGATCCCTCTGCACATCCTGGCAGGACGACAGCGCTGTGACCCAGGGTCTGGGTTTAGTCCACTGTCACGGCAAAACGAGCTGGAAAATTTCCACACAGGAGTGGGTTGTAGAATTGTGGGTTGACTTAAATGTCCCTAATATTCTATAGTGCTGGACATCAGAGGATGCTGTCCGCAAACTTTCCAAATACATTATTTATAGTAGTCCACAGTGCCATATTCCTTGTATACACCAGGGTCTTTCATTTCCTTCTATAACCAGAGACATCCTTCACCAATGTCTCTTATGCCCCAAATCAGTACCCTGGGGTTTATCGGGTAGACAGGCAGCACACTGGGTCTCAGATGAACTAATATCAGTCACCTTTTTAACACAGTGCAATCCACCAACATTTGAAGTGTTATCGTGTTCAGCATGGCTTTACCTATGGAAAATATATGTCCTGTCCATGAAGATGGTTCTAAACCATTCATTGGTTTTGGTTTGCTTTTCAATTAATCTGCTTTTAAACCACTTTTTCTTATTTTTTTTTCCTAACTGTATTTTCAGTGAACCTGGGGTCATGAGGAGACATTAAAATATCCTAGGCAATATCAGGGATCATTTTCTGTAGAATGAGAAAGTTCACCTTTCAGAAAGCCAGCCAGTCTCTGCAGCCGTATCTTTGAAAAAAACTTTATCTGTTTTTGCCTTTTCTATTTTTTTAATCTTTGGCAGATTCCCTTAGATTGAGGGGTTTATTTTTTCATTTCACTCTGAAGAACTCAGGGATGAAGGAGTTAATTAATAGAATTCATGGAATGATTCTGTATGTTCATGAATATTCAGTTGCATGCAGAATGAAGCTTCTGGCTTAAACTTAATTCAACTTAATTCAGTTTAAAGCTCTGTGGAGTAAATATTCTGATTTCCCTTAACAGTACTCCTAAAAAAAAAAAGGAAGGAAAGGAAAGGAAAGGAAAGGAAAGGAAAGGAAAGGAAAGGAAAGGAAAGGAAAGGAA
Organism: Egretta garzetta; assembly: GCF_000687185.1. NCBI lineage: Eukaryota > Metazoa > Chordata > Aves > Pelecaniformes > Ardeidae > Egretta > Egretta garzetta. The sequence continues at coordinate 4,734,964 of NW_009258671.1, read as the reverse complement.
AGGGAAAAGAAGAGAAAAGAAGAGAAAAGAAGAGAAAAGAAGATAAAAGAAAATTCATCTTTCTATAGTGGAAGTAACTGAAGCAGCAAGTTTTTACAGTGTTTTGACCATGTGAAGAGGGAGCCAGAAACTCCAAATCACACTGTTGCCAGGTCCTTCCCTTTAGAGCTGTTTAACAGTTTTCCTCTTTGGATAATGTTTGCTTTGTGTGGCAGAGTTGTGAGACACAGACATTTCTGCAGTACTTTGAAAAGTTAAAAGTACTGTGCAAGTTCTAGGCTCTGGTTAAAATTTCCCAAACCAGGTTGCCCATAAATCTGGAATGGCACCTACCCAAGGCAGATCTCCTGAAATATCTGTGGGCCTAAATCTCAGGAAAGTAGGTTAAAAAATATTTGCCATTATTTTGGCATACATAACATTGCAATATTAAATATGTTTTACATACAACAGCTTACTATTCTTAAAAACATCAGCAATCTTATTGCTATTTCACGACTTTGTCCAAAGTGGTAGCCAAATTTAAAAAGTATGTGAGTTCTTTGTCATGGGCTAAACCAGAAAGTTACACCGCTTCATTGCTCTGCTTTTTCACCCCCATCCTTGGAAGAGCCACTTTGTGTGGGGCTGCTGCAGCCAGGGCTATGGGGAGGGAGCGAAGGGCAGAGCCATGGACATGGGTCTCCCTTGCCACAGCGTCACGAAGCCCTCAGCGGCTGGCTCGGGCTCTGCAGGGTGGCCCAGGAGGCCCATGGGGAGCCCCAGGGGGTGGGACAAGCCCAGGGGGCTGCCAGCCAAGTGGAAGGATGTCCTCCCCAGCTGACCCTGAAGAGCCAGCTGGGCGTAGCTACTTGCTAATTTGGGTTGGACAAACCCCACAAATCCCAGAAATGCCAGGGGCGACACCCCAGCAGGCGCAAGCTGGGTCATGATGTCTCATTTAAGAGGCAACTGCTTGTGGCCAGTTACTGGAAAAGATGTAAGACAGCAACCACGTCCCCTCTCCCCACCCCAACCACCCAACCTAAGTAAGGTTAGCCTGGAAAAATCCCCATTTCCTTTAGCTTGGAAAATCCCCGTTTAGCCACAAAGCATCAAAACAAAAGCAGAATTAAACCTCCTTTCCTTCATGACCCACATACAATGTCCCTTCAAACTTGGTGAAGTGCCTCAAACCTATGTGCAGGAGAAAGGGGAAAATGGAAGAGGATACTCTGGTGCCTCAGCGGACCCTGCAGCCCCCCCGGTCCCTCACAGCACTGCTGATCTGGGGCAGCCTGGCTGTATCAAATCAGGATTTTTCTGCTTAAAAACCTACTGTTGTAAAAAGAGATCCTACCGATGAGGTGACGAAGTGATCTTATTGCTTACCCCCACCTCCAGTTAACAAACACTTCTCTGTTCCGTGTATGTATGTGTAAGTTTATTGGTGCCTCAAAAATTGTTGTGGCTTTGGGGATGGAGAGTGACATACTTTAATGGGTGACATTTAACCTAGTAGTCCCTTAAGCTTTCACTGTCTGACACATCATGCACGTCATGGAAATTGTTCCTCTTTCAAACTGCTGGCCTATGGCTTCATCAAGGTATTTTGGAGCGCCCTGTATTTAACGGTCTCATGACAGTCACCCTGAAAGACCTCTAGTTTTGCCCCCAGTGGCACTTTTCTTGCTAGCCTTGCCTGACACCCGTGGCCGGTGCCCTGCCTCTCAAGGTCCGCTCTTGGGGTGGCCACCTTTTGCCGGCACGGCTCGCACCACACTGGGGATGCTCCCGCTGCCATAGACGACGTTACAATACGTATAACACATACCCACTCTTGCAGCAGGCTCTTATCTCGACAGGCAAGGTATGTTACCCACAGATTGTGGAGACACATGAAAAGCAGCAGGTCTCCCTCTCTTTCAGATCCTGTAAGGAATCAAAGAAATCTACAGTACAGTATTTTCCAAGCCGGGAAGGCTTGCTGAATTTATGTAATCTAGAGGAAAACACTGCACTTTTCAACTGTCTCAACCAAACACAATGGTTCATGTAAACCAAAAGCTGCATTTTAGGCATCGGCAGGACAGCAAGCAGCTCCATTCCCCCCCTTTCTTCATCCCACCGACCGTACTTTACCTGACACACGTCACGCATGGTGTCCACTTGGTGCTGTTCGTAGCGCTTTCTGTGCTTGGGTCCATGTCACCGTGGGCAAAAGCCACCAGCCACCACATCATGGCAAACAGCAGCCAGCTACACAGGAAGGACATAGTAAAGATGACCAGCGTGTGACGCCACTTCAGGTCCACCAAGGTGGTGAAAATGTCTTGCAGGAATCGCCCCTGCTCGCGGATGTTCTTGTGTGCCAGGTTGCATGCCCCGTTCTTGGCGATGAAGCGGGCTTTGCGTGGCCGGTCTCGGATGCGTGGCTTGCGCAGGTTCTCGGCAGCAATCCGTGCCAACACATACTCTTCAGGGATGATACTCTTCCGAGCCAACATCTTCCTGCCACCATAGTCCACTCAGCAAGATGTGAAATGGGGGGTGGTCCCTCTAGTGCGCCTCCGCAGGGCTTGCTTTACCCTGCAAAAAGAGAGAACCTGGTCAGATTTGTCACCCATGTACTACAGCAAGAAGCCCCAATTAAGCACCATGCACCAACAACCATTACGTTAAATGTCACTTGTATGACTAACTTATTCTACAGTGCCCTCCCTCTTTCAGACCATCATCTTCATATGAGCGAGTGGTATCAGCTCGCAACAGAGACGAAAAATGCTATTTTGACACTCCTTGCAGGAAGGGAAGCTGGAGAACAGTCTTGCAAACTTGGTGTAAAGTAACATGACGTACGACAGGTCGGTTCCTCAGGCTGTTTCTCCAGGAGGTAGCCGTGCCCAGGTGGGTACCGCAACACGGGGCACTAAGTTATTCGCATCCTTCAGGGCCTGAAGAATCAGACTCCTCTGGTTTGAACCAAAGTTGTTCTGCAGAGAGAGCGCGGAGAGCCATTTCTTAGGGCTACAGCCGGGCAGCGCAGCCGGCAGCCCTGCCGAAAGCCCGGTCCCCCGCAAGCATCACAGGGAGGAGCTGAGCCGGAGGCGCGGGAGGCAGGGAGCGGGACTCCACGGAGCAGGCGGTCGCGCTTCCCCCTGGCTGCTCTCCTTCCTTTCCGGGAGCCGGCGGGGAAGCCCTCCCTTTATTCCCAAACTTTCTCCCCAAGCTGTGACAGAACAAACCTACGGAAAGCCCGGCT
>NW_009258671.1:4686440-4731302 GCF_000687185.1 Egretta garzetta | reverse complement strand
GTGCCCCCCCCGGCGGCAGGGGGGCAGCGGCAGGCGTGCTTGCCTCCGCCCGTGAGCCAAGAGCTGCGCCTTTCGAACTTTAATCTCGCCTCAAACGCCGCTGAGACGGCTTGCAGGCAGCAAGCGAAGCATGTGCGTTAGGTGTTCGGAGGAGCGAAGCCAGAAACTCATGGCCTTTGCTGCTTTCAACAAACCTGATTACCTGTTTCTGCAAGGAAAAAGAAAAAAAAAAGAAGAAAGGCCTTCCTTTTCATGGTTCACCGCTCTTGTTGGGCACAGAGTCAGGCCTGTTGCCATGTTCAGCTGGCATATTGGCAGATGGGAATTTGCATATGGGATGGGTATAGGAGAAATTACACACAATGGCAAAAAACGAACAGTGAAATCGCAGAAGTTCATTCTTTTTCCCACAGGTCGAGGTTTACAGTTTTGGCTCTTGTGTTTAATGGAAACTTGCATTCTTGGAAATTGCAGCGCTTTTTTTTCCAAAGTCTTGGGGTTTGTACTAGGAAGAATAAACAGTGCATCAGTTTTATGAAAAGTTCTAAATTTACATTTTAATGAAGCAAAGTGCAGAGATTTTATTGTGTTGGATTAACTCCTCCATGCCCAAGGAATGTGTGTGTGTACAGTAGGGAGGTTTCTAAAGTTTTCGGTGTATCACTCCAGTGACTGACATATACAGTACACAGTTTATAAAGAACCTAATTCCTTACTGCTCTCTGTAAACTAGAGAAAGAAACGCTTGACAGGCCTGCTGCAATCAGGAAGGTTTTAAATGTGTTCAGGCATGGAAAATTTGAGAAGGTGCATTTGACAGGCAGTGTAATCCTCAGCTTGAAGAGATCCACCCCATCAAACACATGCACGTGCTCGACTTTAAACAGCTGAGTGACTCCTGGAAACTTTTCTAGCACTATCCTTTTCTAATACCGGATAGCCAGTAGGCAGAAAAGACACAGACTCAAAGCCCCAGTCCTAACAGGCAATTAGCTAAATATTTGTGTATGAAATTAATGATAGGCAGATGACCAGCTCCAGCCTGAAAAATCGGGATATAAACCAAATGTCTTTAGACTCTAACCAGACTCTGAGTAAAATACATAAAGTCGCTTGGGTGGGGGTCTGCAGGGTAAGCGTTGCTGGTGCCAGCTATGGCACTACATAGTCTGGGCTCGGAGAACTCAGGACATTGCCCTGCTACAGGAACACCAAGAGCTGTCATTTGTATTTATTTGCCACCTTAGAGCAGATCGCACCACTGCAGCCACATTTGGCCTTGGCTCCTTCTGACTCTGCCAAGGCCCCTCAGCTGCTGGGGTGCTGGCAGTGGCTGGGACTGTGTGACACAGAGTTAGTGAGTGGATTAGCAGCCAGTTTGGCAAAATGGATCCAAATCATCTTTGAGGGCAGATGGGAGCAAGGAGGGACCTTCCTCAAGCTGGTCAGGAGGAGCAGAAGCCTCCGCCAGCAGTTGGTGGTACTGCCAGAGACCCCTCTGACCTCTCAGCCCCACTGGTTCCCCGCTCACCTGCTGGTGGTTTCCTCCTCCTTAACTGGGCACCATGCAGGGGCCTGACTTTTTGTAGCTGGGATAGGAAGAAGTCCCACCAAACACACACAAATAATCTTGGCACAAACCTAGTGTGACTAAATAAAAGCTATTGCTCATTTTCCCCACCATCAGACGTTGGAAGAAAGGTGCTCCCAAAATCCCGTCTTTCCATCTCTACCTGTTCAATACTGAAAGAGCTTCCCCCTCACGGGAGGGGGTGCCTTCCTCCTCTCTTGCACTTGAGATTAGCTTCAAGGAAGCCTGCTGGGCCACGACCGCCGGGATACGAAGATCAGGAGCACCAGAACGATTCCCTCTTCCTGGCTAAACATTACGAGACATGATTTTGAGCACAGCATCCACTTCCCCAAGTTACAGTGTATGAATATGCTCTGGAGAGTGACAGCTACTAAAAATGTTCCCCTTTGCCCTTTTAAATACTTGCTTGGTTGCCACATGCACATTTAAGTCTGAGATTTAAGTAACAGCTGGGAAAATCTCCCAAAATGTCTCCTAACCATTTTTGTAAGGAACATAGTGTCTGAGTGCTGTGAACACAGCCTTTTCAGGCAAAAAAAAGATCAAAATTGATGGCAGGTTTGGGTCCAGTTTTATTATGGCCCATCGTGCGTCTCCCTTCTTGCTGTTTCATTTCCCCTCCACCCACAAGAGTTACTGATATTCACTTTACATGTATGCCTATCTAAAGAAGGATTAAATAATGTGCTTAGACATGAATCTGAAATTTCCACATTATAGCTGTGTCCAGCCCTTTCAGAAAATCCTGCTTCGTAATAAGTTTTGTTTGAAATTCTAATCTTAGCTTAGAGATAGGATGACTTTGCAGGCATCCAGAGATGTCATGCACTCAGCACAAGGCTTCCACAAAGACACAAAGCTGATAAGCCAAATTCGGATAGCATGGATGAACTCTTCCCCAGCTGAACTGGCAGTAGATCCATCAAACATGAAAGAGCAGAAACTGCAAACTAAGGGCATCTGTTACCCTGAAACAGCTATTTTTTTTTTTTCTGTTTCATGCAAGAGCAGCAGGACAAAAATAGTCTTTATCATCAAAATACATGCAGCTAGTGCCCCTCATCCAATATTACGAAGTTGGACAGTGAATTTGTAGGTGTTCTGTGGGTTTGCTGGCAGAGGGATTGTTTCCCATTAAAACTATCTTGTCTGGAAAGGATATACATCTGCCTTGTTCGACGGAATCTGGTACTCTGACTTCTCTGTGCGTCTCAGGCTATGGGGTGCAGGCTGTTGACCCTCTGCAAAGCTAGCAATATGTTGGCAGCTCTGTAAATCTCTCTTATGGTACCTCCAGCGCTGACAAACAGGGTCTGATGCATTTGTTGCTGGGAATTTAGTACTTTCTATCCCCACTACACATAGTCACCAGGTAGCAGATGGGGTGATAGGTTTAGCTTCTGCAGTTCAGTGAGCTGACGGGTGCTGTTGGCTGTGGCAAAGGTATCCCCTACCTTTGTATCTGCTCCCTGCATAGCACGGGAAAGAGAGACCCACACCATGCTGGGTGAACTGTCTTAACTGACAGCAGCTTTATCCCCTAGACCATGCCCTTAGCTCTTCAAGCAGGTCTGAGCTTGCTATAGTTTGAGCAACGTTAGGCTGACTTCAGGCTATCTCTGCTCACAGCGGGCTCCACCAGCTTGGTGGGTGGCCATAATCCAGCCAAACCTGCCCAGAGCTGGGCCGCTGCTGCTGCTTGCGATGCAGGACATGCTCCCCCACTGGCTCCTGTGGCCTCCCCTAGGCAATGCTGCTGCCCTTTGTGGGCCCACCTGGTTCTGCAGAGGGTCAGCAAGTGGGCCACCAGCGTGTGTCAGTGAGAGAGGGCATGGTCCTGGAGAAATGCATTCAGCCCTGTAGTGTGAGGCTGCAGGCAGGGAACCATTCTGGGCTGGGGCTGCAGCCCCTGGCCTCTGGCACAGCCAGCAGTATGGGGGGAGGAGGGAGGAGGGGAAAGATTATCACACCCAGATGACATGGTTCCTACAATCATCTGATTTATGAAATCGAACATCTTTTAGCCTCCGTTTCCCTAACTCCACCTCTGCTCCAGGGACATGTGTCAGCCAAGAAAGGGGTAGTTGAAAAAAATGCCTTGTGCTCCAGAATATATCTTATATTCACTCTCTGCCATAAGCCCTAGCCTCATTTCCCTCTAGAGATGACCACACCACATTAAATCCTTGTGCAAAACCCACTAAGATTGCTTGCAGCCCCACATTACTTATTGATCTCCCTTTGTCTATAATTTTAGCTCTGTGTTTGGTTCTTCCAGATCTCTCCTTTATAGCGCAGGCTGAAAACCAAAAGCTGCACTTTGCTGAACCTCAGTGCTACAGAGACACAGCCTGCCACACCACCTCCATATCGGGAATGCTGGCACCACTTTTACCCAGTCCACCTTTTAGGTCATGGGATCCCTGACTGGCAAAGCTAGGTAATCCTCTCGTTTCACAGTTCATTGCAGATAGTAGCTCCCACATCCTTCGGTTTAAGCCTTTAGCTCAACATACAGAAATACTGGACTGTCACATCTTGGATTTACCCAAGTCAGTCTCTGCTACAGGGTGAGATGGCAATAGTCAAAGTGGTACAGCCTTTTTCTGATACTGTCACGTTACGTGCCCCTTCCTAGAGCAGGAGTTTCTTCTGAGGCTCTCAGAAGAGACCAGTTTGGAATTGTTTCTTTGCCTCCCCATGCCGTAATTTATGGAAAGGCTGTGAATCACTTTCCAGGTAGGTTGAACATGGTTACAATAAGTCTCTGGCTGTGTTGCTAATTCACTGGTGTGTTCTTTCCCTGAGGCTCTTCTCCCCTCTGGCTCGCTGGCTATTTCCCTGATGACTTTTTTTCTGTGGGAAAACTGGCTGCTGATCCATCTCTCTATGATGATTCTCATTTCTGACTTTACGGGCCAGACCAACCTCTGAGCAGGCTGAGTAGAGATGTGAACTCTTTGCCTCCTCTAGCTGGTGTGATGTGGATGCTCCTCTTCCCACTCTTTGCCAAAATCTTATGATCCATCATCAAATGGAGGCATCAAATGGTTTAAGTTTACTGACGGGTGAAAACACAGTGTAGGAGGACTTCTTACAAGCTCCTAACCTGCTGCACCATGCCAAGAAGGCTCCCTGCAGCTGGGGTGCAATAGCTAGTGTGAAGCTTCAGTGCTGTACTTCATATCACCAGGGCATTGGGGAAAAGGTAAATTGAGGGTTTGGACTCCTTAGCATCTTTCTCTTGCATTCCCCCATTTTTTTCCTTATGGGTCTACCCATAGCAGACTACACTCAAAACAGCAGAGCTCTCCGGCTGTCTGAGCTGTTCCCAAACTCAAGAGAGTCTCAGAGAAAGGTCTGCTAACCTGCTCCTCAGTGACTAGGCATGGCTCTGTACTTTTCTTGGTGTCACTGCCCTCCTCCCTCTGCTCAGTCCTGTCTCAGATTTCCATGCAAGATTTGAATTTTAAGTCTTGTGGGGCAGGGATTTCCTCATTAAATGATACCTCAAACTGTCTGTCCTGGTTTCAGCTGGGACAGAGTTGATTTTCTTCCTAGTAGCTGGTATGGTGCTGTGTTTTGGATTTAGTACGAGAAGAATGCTGATAACACACTGATGTTTTAGTTGTTGCTGGGTAGTGCTTAGACTGGCCAAGGGCTTCTCAGCTCTCAGCTCTGCCAGGGGCACAAGAAGCTGGGAGGAGGCACAGCCAGGACAGCTGACCCCAAGTGACCAAAAGGCTGTTCCAGACCAAATGACGTCATGCTCAGTATATAAGCTGGGGGAAGAAGAAGGAAGGGGGGGGCCATATGGAGTGATGGCGTTTGTCTTCCCAAGTAACCGTTACGTGTGATGGAGCCCTGCTTTCCTGGGGATGGCTGAGCACCTGCCTGCCCATGGGAAGTGATGAATGAATTCCTTGCTTTGCTTTGCTTGTTTGTGCGGCTTTTGCTTCACCTATTAAACTGTCTTTGCCTCAACCCACAAGTTTTCTCACTTTTACTCTTCTGGTTCTCTTCCCCGTCCCACTGTGGGGGGAGTGAGCGAGCAGCTGCGTGGTGCCTAGTTGCCAGCTGGGGTTAAACCATGACAGTGTCTAATAGCAGAATTTTTTAAAACATCTTCCATTGCAATATCATTTCTCCAATTCTTCCATGGCAGGATTCTGGCTTGTGTCAGGTGGCCCCCTCCCACCCTGTACTCAGGCACGGCTTGGATGTGGGATGCCCCAAGCATGGTCCAGAGACTGTTCCAAATGCGCAGGATGGACAAGGCAACCTTACTCGGGGATAGCTGTGGCTTTAGATACGTGAATGCTCTCACAGGTGGGCTGTGCCACTTTTCCCATTTTATTTAGCAGCATAGGTAGAGCCTAAGAGTTGACTCCAGGAACAGGTAAAACTGCCTCTGGTGGCAAAGTGCTGGAGACAGTGAAACCCCAGAAACTAAGAGAGGGTATGTACTCCTACTGCTGGGACAAATGATAGCTGCTGTTTCTCTTCTCCTTTTCTTCTGGTGGTATCTGGAGCAACAAAGCCAGGTATTGAGGGCATCGAGGGCTTTTCATTCCATCTCCTTGACCAAACTGTGCTTACTCCTCTTGTGTAGCAGGAGCCAGAAGGCTTCTGGCTGGCTTCCAACTCAGAGTAATATAATAGAATTTTGTCTCCTCTTCTGAGAAGCCTGGAGATGGCTCTGAAGGCCATAACACCAGATGAAGGAGATTTTTCTTCTGACTTGTGAAATGCAATTTTTTTTTTTATATCCACCTTTGTGTTTCCAGGTTCCCTTGCCTACAAGTGATTGGTATCTCTACTGGCTGCAGAGTGAGGGCTAAAAGAAGATTGTGCCATTGGTGGAAGATAGATGCCATCTCTCATCTTAAGATCATATCACAGAATAACTGGCAACTCCGAGCCCTCTGACCTCGGATGCTGTGGCGAGACCTGGAGAAGTAGATGGCCCTAAACCCGAATGATTCAGCCATGAAAACCTGCAGTACTCAGAGCCTCTTAGAACCTCACATTCCTGCCTCTGATGGAGAGGTCTAATGGTCATAGCTGGTATTGCTGAAAGAGTAAGGGCCTAATCTAGCTGGTATGATAAAAACACATATAACTCTTAAATATGGTTATAACTTTCTGCTTTTCAAAGAATATGCTGCTTTGGGGCATCTGTAACTATGATACTGAAGGGTGGTGGTTCTGGACCATGTCATTTACACTAAGCTGCATTAGTTCCTTGGTTACATGGTTAAATATTTTACTGGACGTTTAAGTGGTATTTATGGATGTAAGCTGGTACAGCCAGAAAACCGTGAAGTAAATTAAAGGGACAGTTAAGAAATGTCATGGGAATAGCTGTGAGACACTTGTATGGGCCATGCTAGGTGGCACTGTTCATTTATATCCATATTTATACCCTTTATCCAAAGGATGTATAACCACGTAATGGATTTCTCTATAAAACAGACTGCTATGCATACATGTGAATGGATGCACTGGGCAGTGAAATGTGCAACATGCTAACACGTGACCTGAATGCTGCATTATTATATAGTAATTCATAGAATGAAAATCTCTGTGTTCAATGAAAATTGAAGGAGGTATCTTGCATGTGATGAATGTCAATTACACCAAAGAACTATTAAAAAAAATGAAATATGTATATATATTTTAAAAATATATATTTTTTTTAAATGACTGCTTGTTTATAGTCTCTTCAGAATGTGGCTTATTATATTAGAGAAATAAACAGCTCCTGCCAGGAATGTCCGTTATGTTTGCATGGGTAGTGTCTAGCAGCAGACAGATGCTATCAATAGTTAATAATATTCATAGTTAATAATTAATAATAACTATGTAGTAAATAGATTAAGACTTTTCTAAAAATCTCTCTCCTCTTGAAGGATTACATTTGGAAGGTTCTCTGAACTCCACGGCTTTATACAAGCCAATACTCTAAGCTGTCCTGCCAAAACAGCGTCAGCACATTGCTAATTTGTAAGAGTCAGAGAACTTCTGCCTCACAACAATTTTTTGATAATTTGAAAACCTGATAATCTTTCCCCACGATTCCACACAGAGGTCAGTTCTGGTGGAGAAAAACCAGAGCAGTAAAAAAACCAATGTGGAAATGATTGGGATGTTTGCATGGCAATGAAGAATTTGATTTACAGCTTTGTTTTCAGACTTTTTTTAGTACTCTTTTAGTTTTGCCTTCGAAAGGATTTATTTCCAAAGAAACTGAAGAGCTCTTTATGTGCCATCATTGAATTCACATCAGAGGATTTACATAACATATTTTGATATTAAATTAGGCTTTCAAAAGATACTACTTCAGGATATAAAATAGCAAATGTGCTAAATTAATTTTTGCTTTTAAACACATTTTGTGGGAGAATTGTTGCTCCAGAGAGATTTTAACAAGTAGCAGTGTGGTTTCACTAGATACTCTAGAACTGATTTCTATTGGCAGTATTACACTGGGGACGCAGGGCCAGAGTACTTGCAAGGGAAACACATTCCATCTTTTGCCACTGGATAATGGAAACATGATAATGAAAACACGGCCCTTGTCCACAGCTTTTTTACAAAGGTAGCCATTTGCCTCATATACCTTATATCCCCATTTGTGATAAAATGCCTACATAGCTTGTGTAAAATGTATGCATGTGTAACGTTTCCTTCAGCTTCTCATGACACGTAACGGTATGTGAATGTATCAGCATCTTCGCACAACAAAGCAAGAGAGCCCATTGCTTTAGGAAGCAAAAAGAAAACAATTAATTAAATCAAACAATTTATTGTATAAGAAGTTTGAAGAGACCTACCTGACCACATTCAAAATTGATGTCATCTGTATTTTAAAAAAACGTAATTCAGTACAATTGCTATTTGCTGACAGAGGTTTTAAACATAATGAGATGCCAGATCCTTTGGGCCGTATTCATGTTGGTACTGATTGAATTCAGTGGAGATGTATTAGTTTATAGCAGAGGTGTTCTGCTAGTTTATGCTAACCTAAAAGGGGCTTACCCAAGCGCTAGAGAAGTCTTTGAGAACATATTCGTTCAGCTAAATGATACAGTTGGAAAGACCAGGCAAGCTCTTGCAGATAGAGAGCTTCTTCAGGTCTGCAATTAAACTGGAACTTATAAACACTTGAGATACCTCTTTTGCATATCAATTTGCCTAACAAGGCAACGATCTCCCCCTGCAAACTTGGCCTTACTTATGCCCCTGGCTTTTCAGAGCTATTCCAAACTTCTATAGGGCTGTCTGCCTTGCAGGAAATACTGGTGGATCCGCATGTCCTCTTTGGTGTATATGTGCCTAAGACCCCCACTGATTGTCTATCTCTACCTCTCAGAGGATCCCTGAGGCTATAAGGTTAAGGCAGATGTCTAGTTGGAGCTCATTGCCTAGACTTCTGCAGGCACTGGTGAGAGACGGGCACCTCCACTGGGTGAATCATCCAGTTGACTGATGTGGGGCGGATCTTTTCCTGGCATTGAAAAAAGCACACTTTTTTCTTAGAAATCTTTCTGTTGAACAGAAAGGAAATGAACCTCAAGTTACTTGTACCATATGCTTCGTTAAAATAAAAGTTCACATGCATGTGTGTAAAAACACACACATACAGACAATTTGTGGTATGTTAAATGGCAAACTTATACAGGTTGTGTTAAGAGGCCTTCATAACAAAGCAAAAGGAGTAGGAATAGTTAGTTATAAGGAACTCTTTGAAATAACATGTAATATTAATCTAAACCAAGTTTGAAGTTACAAAATATTACTAAAGATCAGCAATAAAGTCAGCTCAGAAATCGGGAGTCCTCACAGCCATTGACTCAATTTATTTCCTTTTAAAAAAACAACAAACCCAGCAACTTTCCTATTTGGTAATTGCATTGTTTGAAATGTCAATTCCAAATAATTGTCATGCTCCCCAAATCCCCAAAGTGTAAAAAAAAATTAGCAGAACATGAGTGCTCCAGGCAAAGCTATTCTTAAGGAGATTCTCACCATTTTTCAAGCTGCGATTGCCCAGAAAACATCATAAAAATAATTCAGCCTTAGAAGAGTCTCAGCGTTCACTGAACTGATGTAAATCCTCAGCAAAGCAAATAGATGGAGATACCCGTTTTAAGCTCTGGGTCTTGAAAAGGAAAAGCCTCCCCTTGCTACCTGTCAACAGCATTCCTTTACGGCAGAAGCTTGTGGACCTGCTTCAAGAACTACTTAAAACCCCTACAGTGGGTTTCCCAGCACTTTAAAGCTTTGACTTTAAAGTTGTGTGGGGTATTTCTGGTTTAGCAGAAGCAGTAATGAGCAGCGAGCTGTTACAAGCTTGATGAAGGGCCACATACAGGAAGGGAGCAGTCTCACCTGTGCCACCCGTTAAACCCAGCTCAAGGAGTGGGAAAGATAACCCACTGGTTGCAAGTTAAAGGTTGAGAAACACTGTTGTGGATCCACAAGCAGTTGCACTGGCAGCAAGTGGTCTTACTCCTTCTATTTTGCTTCTTCCATCATGGAAACACTTAGCAGAAAAAGAAACGCAGGTGAGATGAGAAACATAATTTAGGACCTCTCACAGAGATGATTTTCCTCTGTCCGTAGTTAAAAAAAATGTACACGTGGCCAGTGTTTGCATTCAAAGCTCCTTTGTAAAGGGGAGAACTTAATAGTTCTGGTGCGTAATATTGCAATAATGAAAGATTGCTTAGTTCTAACTCTTGGAAAAAAAAGAAAAACACAACCCCAAAACATGATGACACTAGAGCATGCATCGCGCTGAAGAGGAGGGGTGTTATGATAGAAAGCTAGAGAAAGCCAGGGGGAGAGGAGAGTGAGTGCAGGGCTGTGCCGGAGTGGAAACAGAACAGAGGGTACGGAGCTAAATCAGGAAGGAGTGGGAGGCCACAGGCAGAATAAGGAGCATTCGGGGATACAAGCATGAGGCTCAAAAAGGGGATGGTATAATGAGATGGTGGAGAAAAAAAAAGCAAGGCGGCTGTGGCAAGAGGCTTAAGGGCTGACCAACAGAAGGGGAGCATGACAAGAGTCAAAGAAGCAAAATCTCCAGGCTGATATCTCCTTTACCATGTATGTGCCACAGCCTAAGGAAACTGCTCCTAAATGGGACGCATTTAAGACCTTTACGTGAAATTAAGAGAAATTTGTTTCAAAGACTTCGTCCCTTCTCCACCTTCTTCTAAGTAATAAAACAGACGTACAACTGTTGGGCACACCCTTCTGCATTACAGGAAAACACAAAAAAAAAAAGTTCAGCCTAAGCCCTTGGTGAGATATAAAATCGTACGCACAGTGGCTATAATATGAGATCTGCTACGTTTATAGCAGTTGGTTTATATTTGCTGTCTCTCTTGGGATTTGTGTATGTTGAATAGGATTAATTGCTTCAGGAATCAAATTGTGCTTTTAAACCTGCTTGGCAGCTGTGGGATATGCTACAGCAATCACCAAACACTTTGACCATGGTTAAAGTAATACTAGGGCCAATATTCCTGCACACTTCCATCAAAATGAATAATGCTGGTAGGTTTTTCTCAGCCTGTAATATATTTTCTTTTCTACATGTTTCAACAGCAATGTTAAGTTCTAAGGCTCTGGAGGGATGGGTGAGCAAAAAAGGTGGTTCCTACTCCCATAAAGGCTCTGGGACATATGTAAGAGGAAAGAAGTACTAATTTTTGGCCTCTCTTAAGTACTACAAGATACCTGACACAATCCCAGGCCCGCAGCAGCCATTTAATGTAGCGGGAACCGGAATCACGCTGAACCAGTTGGCACCACTTAAAATAGATCAGGATTGCATCAATCAATAAACAAAGTTATGTGTACTTCATTTTCGTACTGACTGAGCCTGACAGCAATGAATCCAATTAGCTTTTCACTGAAGACAATGAAATTAAATCAAGAGTGATTTTGGCCTTTTGGCTCTGAGATCTGTGTAACAACATGCACGTCCGCTGTAAACATCTGCTTTATTTTTTTATTTTCTTTGTATGACAAAGTTCAACACAGGGAATTAATCCAGAAAAGAGCAAAAAATTTTCACAGCAGTAGACAGGGAAATCACAGAAGTACTTCCCCTCATAAAATGTTCAAAAGACTGAGGTTTTTTGTTTAGTTGTGTCAGACAGCTTTTATTTCCAATAGTTAAGGTTAAAAAAAAAAAAAAAAAGATAAACCGTTGTATCATTTTTACACTACTAGACTAAATGTAATCCCCAGTTTAAGTCCTACAACTTCTCCAAAATTTATAGCATTTTTTGTTATGGCCAAGTTCTGTACCTTACGTTCTTTTCATTACACTGGAAATAGGCTTAAGTGCACCTTGTGTTCTTCCTAAATCTTATAAAAAAAGATGAATAAGAATCACATTGAATGCTACTAGTGAATCTGATGTCTCAAGCTCTGCCTTTGAAAGTGTCTGTGAAACTCCTCCTGGACGTTTAGCGCCCATTGTGCAGTTGTGACGGTTCAGAATCTAGCTCCCTGTATTAGTCAAGCTCAAGCAACCTTTTCAAAGCTGTATGATGTAAATATGTGTCTAAATTCACCTAAATTATTGAAGATACA
This sequence comes from Egretta garzetta, assembly GCF_000687185.1. Taxonomy (NCBI): domain Eukaryota; kingdom Metazoa; phylum Chordata; class Aves; order Pelecaniformes; family Ardeidae; genus Egretta; species Egretta garzetta. Next base: position 4,719,094 of record NW_009258671.1, on the reverse strand, counting down.
GAAATAATTTGAAAATCATACCTTCTTGGACTAGATCTGATTTAGAGATATGCCAGAAACATGTAAAGGAAAAGAAAGGTTGTCCCAGGATTAAAAATAATGTGAAGGACTAAAGACATACAAAACAATTAGTGGCTGGCTAATTACATGCCATTTTGAGTAGAATATTTTAATGGACATTTTTAAAAGATTGGCTAATATCAAGTTTATAAATTCAGATTACTTTTAATGCAAAGTTTTAAGATATGTACAAAATTCTTCTATAAGCCTATCAAAGCATGTATAGTTATAAGATAATTTGCATCTTTGACTGAAGAAAGTCTGCAGAACGAATATGGTTTTAGGAATTGGCTGTAGGGATAAGTCATCACTGCAATGAAAAATAGTACTGTGCCAACTATTGCGTGCGAACTAAAGTGAAGGACAGGAAGAATTGCCTTATTTCTGATGAAATTCCTTTCCCTCATTCACTGCTCCTTCACTACAACTTGAAGAGCAAAGTTTATGCCTTTGGAATGCAGCAGATTGCCCCAAGTGTTATGGGTTTGGATTTTTTTTTTTTTTTTTAGATTTTTCCCCTCTGGGGACAAGATGCTTCTGGGGATCTCTCATTTCCTTGACAAACTGCACGATTTGATTGCTGGTTCCAGCATAGCATATGCAGTTTATAAGAGCAGTGCATTCTTTTGCTCACTATAAAAGAAAACAAAGACACTAAAAAGTCTAAGGAAAATGCCAAATTCCCAGGAAATAAAAACTTCTGCCTCTGTGTGTGTATGGGAGAGAGAGGGAGTGTGTGAAGTTTAATAGCTTTTGAATGAGGTGACATTTTTTATTGCTTTGAGGCATATATGTATTGCAATAGGTTTTATTGTTTTGGAAGATGGAAGTGTGAAGAAAGACGCTCTAAAGAAAAAGATAAAAGTGATGTTACATTGAATAGAAAATATTTGCATTTCATCTGTTTAAAAATAAGCTTTAAAAAATGCATCATGCGATTCTTCACATGTCAGCCCGGACAAATGAAGCAAAGATGCCGTCTTCTTGAGAAAGTAGGTTCTCAGGTGTATCGTATTCTAAAATGTTCCCTCGCTTCATGACAATGACCACGTCTGCCGTTAGGATGGTGTGAACCCGATGCTGCCATAAAGAAAAGCATACAGGAGTTTTCATTACGATAATTCTCACTGCAGTTCATTAATGGGCCTAATGCAAGGCATACCAAGTCGGTGAAAGGCTCTCCTTGTTTACAGTGATGTTTGGTCCTTGTACTATATCTTTAATCTGAAGAGATCTCCAATTACTTTACAGCCTCTAGCACCAAGCCTGAAAATACTTCAGCATGCACTTCACTTTCGGTCCGCTAATTGCCATTATGGACAGCACAGCTGTTGAAATAAATCCTACAGCATCACTGAAATACATCTTCTCCTGTAGGAAATACGGGCGAGAAACATCCTGGGTATGCCTGCACTGTCAGGTGGCTTAGCGTCCTGCTCCGCTCCTCGGTCTCTGTACCCTGACTGTTTGCTCTGCATCTATCTTAGGGCACTCCTGGGCTGTCTCCTTCTCTAAATCAATTAGCTCCCTCTAAGATTAAATTTGTGGGTGCTACAGGCAATAGTTTAGCCCCAGAGGCAATAGGAATGAAACCAGCCTGAGTTTGATTTCAATGCCATATGAATACAGCCAGCCAGGTATAGACAGGATGAACTCTAAAAGTGTGATATTTCATTATGAAGGCTCAAGGTCAAGGGTTCCTTTACAGAGTGAATTCCTCTAACATTATAGATTCAGTGTTAGCTGCCTGTCTAAGCTTTAGTTAAATATGATTAGCATAAATAGTCATGAAATCAAACAAACCCAGGAACCACACAATAAACACCTTCTTGCACTGTTGCCTCAGAAGTCGTGCAGTAGAAAGGAAGCAGAGTGAAAGGAAACTAAAGAGGTGAAAATAACTACCAAAGAGCCAGAAGTCTCGTGAACAGTGTGGACTGAGAGAGTCTACTTGTGAGTCTTCACCAAAGTGGTGAACAGGCCGTCCTCTTTGAGGAGTAAGTTTGAGGCAGTGTCACATTCAACTAGAAGGCCCTCAGAAAGGACTAGGACAATATTGGCATCCAAGATGTGAGACACGCGATGCTGGAAAAAAGAAAAGAAAAGAAAAACAGGTGGGTGAAGGAAGGAACAGTCATGAATGAAGGGAAGAAGGAAATGAAGCCAACTCTGTGAGGAAAGCTAAATATTAACATGTGCCATTTTGCTTGAGACACCAACTTTGGAAAGGCAAAGCAAAAGAAAAGTGAGATTTCAGTCAGAAGGACAATACCAAAAATTTGAATGGCATGTAACTGAAGGAGAACATGCTTACGGCTAGCATCTTCAGCATTTACACATCCAAGAACCTTAGACCCTATTGTAAATGAGCTAGGTTAAGTGGTTTGCTTGACACAAACTAGTCACTGACAGACTTGAAACCACAGTCTGGGAGGCATAACTCTAATCTTTAACCACAGGACTAGATTCCAGACAAAGGAAATGAAACAGCTGTTGAAACACGCATTTATATCTCATGGATAAAACATCTGTTTGTTGAGTAAGCCTGCCGTCACATGGTGGAACACTCTGTGAGTGTGTACGTGTGCATGCGTGTATATGTATGCACATACACGTGCTTACCTGCATAGATACTTGGAACTTTTAGGCACTAGAAACACCCAGGAAAAAAAAAAAGACCAACACAACAGGAAAAAATATCATAACCCCTTAGTTGAACAGATTTTTCATTTTTGAGCAATTCCCATTGATTCCAATTTTTAAAACCTTTACCATAAAACCAACTTTTTATTCTGAAAGAAAAGATAACCTGAGAAACCACAGCAACAAGCTTCTGAAATCTCAGGTCCTTTTATAAATTCATTATTGTAGACACTGTAAGTGCATATACTTCAGAGGCAAAATTCAAATCTAGATTTTGAGGCAAATTTCAATAACGGTTTAACCCATGGCTTTCGTTTCAATTTTTTAGTGAGAATGTCTTCAAATTTTCTTGGATTCAGTGTAGATGCTGAAGCTCCCTGTAAAGTCCTTCAGATCTAGGTGTTTTAGTTCGGCTGATTTGCAAGATAGCATTTACTGCAAAATTTCAGGTTGATAGTCTGTGTCTTGACTTGTCTTGTATCTGGGAACATTCTAACCTTGTGGTTTAGTTTTATTTTTTGATGGTTTTAGTTTTATATAGTGATGTTTAACTGGTGAAAGGCAAGATTAACTGCCTAAGCAATGAGGAAAGAAAGCCTTTGCTGGCATCAATACTTACCGCTATTGTTACAACTGTGCGGTCTGCGAAGGCAGTCATCACAACCTTCTGCAAAATGTTTTCCTACCAAAGGAAAAGGCTTACTTCAGCACTTCATCCTTTTACATTTTAGTTCATTTGTCTTCAAGCACATAAGAGAGAGGATCATATTCCATACTATCTCTGCTGTGTGCACCAGATTCTCAGTAATGAAATGCCACACGGGATTTTCTAAAACATTTCATTTTGTCCTTTTTCCCCTTACCATAGGCATCAATCCCCAAAACACATCAACAGCAACAGCTGAAACCGAACAGAAGAGAAAGGCAAAAAAGCTGTCATTTTTTTCTGCTAACGAGATCTTACAGCTGACATTTAGGGAAGATGATGCCTCCTCTCCTAGTAGATCCATGCATCAATGGTGCTAATTGCTATACTCACTGTGGCCATGTCAATAGATGCTGTGGCTTCATCCATGATGAGAATGCTACTCTTGCGGACAAAGGCTCTGGCCAGACAGAAGAGCTGCCTTTGCCCTACACTGAAGTTCTCTCCTCCTTCTGTTACCGTCGCATCTGTAATAAAATCAGTTACTTTGAATGTTGCACCACTGAAATGCTGTACGTTCATGCGATCAGGACCCAGTGATTTTGAGTGGGCACCATGAAAGCTCTGGTTGTGCACTGTTCCAGGGTCAAGCAAAATCCCTGTAAGAGCCAATAAGCATAATCTTGACTGAATACTATGATGGAGTGATACCAAAAACAGTGAGCACAGCTTCTTGGAAAAGGAGCACTATATCATTAAACAAATAGTTGGCACAGTTAGCAAATCTGGTAGGCTGTGGGATAATATCTTAGTAATATGAAATACACTTAATATGGAAGGAAATATGTGAGTTTTCTTCATGAAGCAGATCTGAAATGATAAGGAAGGTGCTCTGTCGGGGTTCTAGACAAGAGCTACAGCTGTGCTGGCAGAGCCAGATTCTGCTGAAGGAGCAGAGGTAAAACTGCTCCTTTTTAACTCTTCACTGACTAGTCACCCTGCTATGATTTTTCTGCAATGAGTGGGAAACCAGACTAGTCTTTAGCTTTTTAGCAACAATATTCTCTCTAGCATAGAGACAGAATGTTTACTAGGTCCCTGTCAACTCCTGCATGATGGTTCAGAGTGTGAGATCCCATGTATATGCTCATGCATGCATAATTTTATTACTGGGGGACTTGGTTCAGACATACCAAGGCCTCCTGGCAATGACTTGACCATGTTCTTCAACTGAGCAATCTCCAAAGCTTCCCAGAGTCTATCATCGGTACACTTGCATTCTGGATCCAAATTAAAGCTGCAAAGAAAACCGAAATAGTTACTGCAATTACAGTTCATTCAGGTCTTCTGCAAAGGAACATTTGGCATTGTGCATGTCACTTGACTTCCCTTGGTGTAGACAGACTGGACTGAGCTAGGAAGGTTCCTTCCCTTTTACGTCCCTTCCTGTTCCGCAGCGCCCATCACAAACACACCATGCAATGCTGCTTGTCACCCCCTGATGGCATACACCTACCGGATGGAGCCACTGAACAATATTGGATCCTGGAGAATAATGGAGAGTCGGGAACGGAGAGTATGAAGAGGCAATTTGCTGATGTCTATTCCATCGATCACTATCCTCCCTGTTTAAAACAACATTGCCCAAGACACGTGAGGGAATTGCACAAAGCATGTGATTTGCAGGTAGCAGACAGAAAGAGGAAACAGCTAGTTAGAGCTGGACTCCAGCTGATGAGGCAGTGTGCCTCTGCGATCTCTCAGCACCGTTATATCAACATGGGGAAGGTGAACATATGTAGTAATGCAAGCCAGAGGGAACCCAGCTTATTAGTGACACTGTTGCTTTGCTCTCTTTCTTTTTTTTCCATCTACCTTCCCTTAAAGGAAATACATGGCTTCCATGCTATGTGATGAATGATAGCACCAGAAGGATAGTTTATTATGGGGCAACCTGAGCTTTACAGCCAAACAGAGTGAGAACAAGAGCCATTTATGTAATTAGCCGTGCCCTGTGCCTTTGTCTTTTAAAGGCTTCACTCTCTCTTGACTTTAACAGTTGCAGAAGATATTTAATTTGAGGTTGTGCACAATTTCCTTTGCATAATATAGGTGTCTATCTGCAATCCATACATCCGGAGCCAAAACTATCCTTCAAACTCTAGAAGCAATGGGCTAGCATTAACTTTTTAACAAGAGGCAGATCAAAAAACCGAAAAGGATATCGTGCTTCAAGGCATTTTAACACCATTCATGCTGGTTCCTACCACTCAGTTTCATTTGAGTATTTGGTTGTGAATTAGCCACGTGCTATTCTGCTAGCATAAGATTACTGGAAGCAGTCACATTAATCACTCCTTAACCTAGTAGTTCATTGCCCGACAAGAAGCTGCTGCAACAGCTGGGACACTTGGTAAAGTAAGGGGATTTTTCCTTTTCTAGGCACTACTTCAGATCAATGAGCATATGGATCTCATCTGCATATCTGATTTATGATGTGCGGGGTGTGGCAACTCCTGATATTCAGGCGAGGGAGGTTGGGGGAATGTACAAGGGAAACGGGTTGTCTGCTCTGTAAGTAGAAGAGGGTGAGAAGGGAAGAAGGAATCTCTTCCCTTGAATCCTCAAACAAAAGCCAAGAACTACTGACCCCGCTGACTTCCCCTGAACACAGAAACTTCCTCTGGGTTATGGGGAAGGGATGGGACAAGGCAAAGTGAATGAGGATATGGTAAGGGGTATTTTCATCAGGCTCACTTCACTCAGTTTCCCTGTGGATTACTTCACTGGGCAGCTGCACTCAGCATGATGAACATTATGTTCATCTGTTCTCTCTCCCAACAGCGAGAACCTAACTGTGAACTGGCAAATACAAGGATATTCAAAGCTGTGCACATATGCCTCTTCTGTCATTCTCAATTGTCATGATACTGCATTTTGTAGGTTATTCTATGTGGCCCTATTCCAATGAAAGACTTAATCTCCACCTAGTTGGACTATCATTAGTCTTAGGCTTTTATTAGAAGTTCAGAGGAACCAAGATTTCTTGGTTCATGAAGCTGGTGAAGGGTCTGGAGAACAAGTCTTATGAGGAGAGGCTGAGGGAACTGGGGTTGTTTAGTCAGGAGAAGAGGAGGCTGAGGGGAGACCTTATCGCTCTCTACAACTGCCTGAGAGGTGGTTGTAGCGAGGTGGGGGTTGGTCTCTTCTCCCAAGTAACAAGTGATGGGACAAGAGGAAATGACCTCAAGTTGCATCAGGGGAGGTTTAGATTGGACATTAGGAAAAAATTTTTTCACCAAAGTGGTTGTCAAGCATTGGAACGGGCTGCTCAGGGAAGTGGTTGAGTCCCCCTGGAGGTATTTAAAAGACAGGTAGATGAGGTGCTTTGGGACATGGTTTAGTAGGCACGGTGGTGTTGGGTTGTCAGTTGGACTTGATCATCTTGGAGGTCTTTTCCAACCTTAATGATTCTATGATTCATCTGTAGGATGCAAAGTCCAATTGTTTTCAGACTTTCAGAATGTCTGAATCAGGTCATAAGACTTCATGATGAGACATCGGTGGTTGCATAAACTTAAGCAATACCTTTTTTTCATAAATGAGGACATGAGAGAAGGTTATCAGAAGGTGAGGTGGACTAATGACAGAAAAATTAGTATGGTATGCATTGGGGATAGAGGAATGCATTTTTGATAGAAGCTAGGGTGTTCAAGGAACAGGAAAGAGCAGATAAGGATACCTAAGGGAAATAGTAAGTTAGAGAGGAGTTGGGAAACCAGGAAAGTAACAGGGGCCAGCCAAGCAATACAGAAAAGAAATGAGAGGTGGTCTGAGCTGAAGAACAAAGAAAGAAGTGAGAGTAGGGGAATAACATGGAACACATACGTTTGAAGAAATAACAGAGCCATAAGGAACCAAGACGGACAACATGAATGAAATCTGGCCCCCAATATGAATGAAATCTGTCTCCAGTAAAGTTACTCGAAATCTTGTTATGTAACTTTATTAGAGCCAGGACTCCACCCAGAAGTGGACCAGCATAGAGGCCAAATATGGGTCTAGCTGTGAGAGAGAGAGAGGGATATGCACGAAGGATAAACAGAGCTTGATTAGAAAAGACTTAGGCGTTCCCATTGCAAAAAATCAGGGATACAGAAGGAACAGACAAAGAAAAGATACAGAAAGAAGATTAAAGTAGAAGAAAACTTGAAGTTGGACATAAATATAACTGTTATTTGTTTGCAGTGTTTATATATCCAGGAACCCTGGTCATGAACCAGAAACCTATTACCATAGGCACAGAACCACAACAAGAGCAAGTATTAGCTGCATCAACTTTACTTATCCTTCCGCATCCTACTGGGGTTTCCCTAGCAAACGTTCCATGTGCAATGGCTAAATCAGAAACATGGAAAACTTTGAAACTGAAAGATGACTTTCCAGTAGATTTCCATATTCCTCCAACAGTACATATGCATATGCATTATAGAATCATAGAATCATAGAATGTTTGGGGTTGGAAGGGACCCCTAGAGGTCATCTAGTCCAATCCCCCTGCAGGAGCAGGGACACCGCTAACTAGATCAGGTTGCTCAGAGCCCCGTCCAACCTGGCCCTGAATAAATGCCAGGGTGCATATTGCTGCATATCAGTTCACCCCAATTAGCTGGGAGAGTGAAATGCTGCAGGAGTGAAAACATAGCAAAATGTTTCCAAAACCTTTAGGCAGTTTCTGCTATAGTTCTGGGAAAGAACAATAAAATAAAAAATAAATATCAAGGGAATGGATTTGTTAAGTTCTAGTTTCTATTCTGCTAACATTTTGACAGCTATCATAAGTTGATGCAGTTATTCTTCAGGGAGAAATTTAAAGGCTCCAGAGAGTTGCATATTTTTTCCTCCTGTCTCAAAAACAGTATATTGTTTTGTCAGAGCACATGCAAAAAAAAAAAAAAAATTAGAAGTATAATCTGTGCGTAAGATTTCCTTGAAGAACCAAGAGCTACTCACAACAGGACACTTTGTACTTTGAAGGATCAGGCATAACAAGCCCCATTCTAAACAAGTATCTTCTGAACCAGAGAGCCAGGATATAAACTATCAAAATGTCTCCTTGCTTCTGCTGAAGAAATAAGGGGGAAACAGGTCAGGAATGACAACATACTCCAGTGAAAACTAACCATCAAATATGTCCACCATTCTGAAGAACGCCAAAGACAGGGATGACTTGCCGCTGCCAGTACGACCACAGATCCCAACCTGCAAAAGAAAGCAAGATGTTACTTACTTACAGAGGGAAGATGTAAATCAGACTTGCAGTCCTTCTGGGAAAGCTGGACTGGACTGCCCTACTGGTGAGAAGAAAGGTCCTTCCCAATGGCCAGTGACAGACACCAGGGAAAAAACAAAAGAGCATGGCAAGCACACTCCTCTTTTCTGCCTCTCAGCATCATAGGGACTTCTCCCAGGAACATTTTTGGAACTTCAGTGTTTTGACCTGGACTCCAATGACACTATATGCTGAAATGTGAGATATTCTTGCATTTTTACTCAGTTCCAGTCCGCTGTTCATCTAATCTCATCTGGCCACCTAGGCTCACTCTGTGCAATGGAGATGGATTTAGAAATAAGTGGGACTCTCAGAAGGAAAACTGATCCCAGCCAAGAATAAGATGTCATCAGTGTAACTTTCTTGACCCATGCCCAGGGACCTCGGAGAGGATCATCAGTGTGTATAGCTGTCACTGCAAATTGTTGTTATTCTTGCTCTTCTGCCACCTTAGAAAAGAAAACGCAATAAGCAAGGATCTGCTCCAGAATGAGGATGATAGGCAACTGCTTGACATGGTACCTTTTGTCCTGGTTTGATATACGCCTTAACGTGCTTAAGAACAGGCTTCAGGTTGTTCTCGTATCGAACGCACAAATTCTCAATCTTAATTTCCCCTTCTTGGGGCCAATCTTTCGGGACTTGAGAGGGATCTGAAATAGTTAACAGTAAAACAAACCAAAAGAAATGCTATCAGAGGGTCACCTTTTATGACATTTCCCTTTCCCCCTCTATCCTGCCTGGGCCCCTTCCTGAAGCCACTCAAGAAACGGAGTCCCACTTCCCTGCTGAGGGGGAGCTGGGAATTGCCTGGCGGGCACGTTAGCACTTAGCTTCCAGATCTCGACACATAAGACGAGAGGGCAGATGCTAAGGTGGCTCTTGGCAATGAAATGGGGAGAAGCCAAATGAGCAGAGAAGAATGTAGTGTCAGCGCAGTGTTAGCATGTTCTTCGGTCAGCAACCAGCAGAGGAAGGGCAGTGCAAGAAAGGATGTTGTTACTGCCATACAACATGAGCTGTTGACATTATCACAGTTCATATTTCATCTTGATTTGCAAATACACAGGCAGGTTTTCTCTCCAGACTAAGGGGCTTTGGCTTTCCAGGGAAGCTTCCAGGGAAGCTTGCTGACCTGCAAGCATTTTTGCCTTGCGCTTCAAGTGCCAAGCACTTCTAAAATACCAGTCAAAGCCAACTTGAAATATGTGGATTATGAACAGCAATGTACAGTTCAGGGAAGAGTTACTGAGGCTTGATTGCCAATGTGCCCCTATCCTGTAGACCCCTGCAAAGCATGTGACTTAATGCATTTCTAATTTTTATCCATATTTTTGTTTTCTGAATAGCTACATGGATGTTTTGTTCATCCCATCTATAACTGTGCCCTTGGTACTTTCTGACTATACCGCAGGGCCATGCTCAGTCTCCCTGGCGTTTGGTAGGGGGTTTTTAACGTTGCGTAGCATGGGCTACATATCTCACAGCTCCTTTTGGCTATCCTTGTCACTTGGATCAGTGGGAGTTCCTACATGCCAGTGAGAACAGGTTTTGGCCAAAGAGGCGTATACATTTTGCATGACCAAGTCTACCATGCTTTCATATTATCACATTAAAACCCAAAAAGAGTAGAGTGCAATACCCAAGTAGCCATCGTAGTTCTCTGACTCCATGTTGAGGAAGCTGTGCACTTTTTTTACTGCACCCATCTGCACCTCCAGATCAGCCAGATTCCTCACCACCCAGTTCAAATAGTTGGTTATCTGCATCAGAAAATGAAAACAAGGACAGGGTTCAGCCTTCTGTCTGTTCATTTACCTGCTTCCAAATAAAGGTTGGATAAATTTGTGAAAGTCTTTGGCCTGACTCAGCACAGTGGGTTTCTCACTGACGTTACAACAGTTCTAGGCTCAGTGCAACTGCATCAAATACATAATAAGCCAGTCATACTCCAACACCAACCACCCTGATATAGTAATTCAGTGCTCGGTAATCTCATCCTTGTTTTTTGAAGGAGAAATATAGAATTCTATATTCTATATAATTCACACTGAAGATGTGACTGATTAAGGGAATCTCTTGTTCTCGGCATCTCGTAATTAGTACCAAAATGTTTATTCTTCAAACACACACACACAGAAAAAATAAAAATTGGAAGCACCGTTTGGAAATATTTAATTTTCTAATCTTTCAAAGAGTGCAACTAAAGATTAAGAAATTTTATTATTTGCAAATATATTGAAAAGATTTGATGGGCATTTCATTTCTGTTTCCTTCTGTGCATATTTAAACAATTCATTTCTCTCTGTGGAAACAGTGAGGGTTTTTAGCACAGAAATATATGAGAAAAAAATGTATTATCAGCTCAATGGTATTTCCTCCTTGGTTTTTATTCCCAATTGTAATCAAAAGGATTTGATCAGTAGTAAAGATATTACTTGTAGTAGATAATAGTTGATAATTGTCTAAAATTACCCAGTAGCTTTGAGAAACTCATCTCCAGTCAGGACTATTTAAAACTGAAAATCATAAAGCAATTTCCTAAACATTTCCTAAACATTCCTAAGTCTGTATTTAGGTGCTCATATAAAAAAAAAAAAACCCTGATCTTATTAGGAACAGTTGATTGCCAAGCACTCTTAAAAACTGAGATACTTTACATACCCGAATAAAAGTTTAGAAACTTAACTTAGACTGTGAAAACATCCTATACACAGACATATTCAGAGAAGGATTTTGTCATTTATTTGTGGGAGATTGCTGAATCTGCCAAATAAGAAGTTTATTCTGAATAAATCATCCAGCTCCGCTTCTTTGCCTAATACTGATGCAATAGGCATACAGTAAATATTTTTCACCGAGATTCAGCAATAACATTTGTTGTCAATGTAGAGGATTTAGTTGCGTGCTTATTCTTAAGGCAGAGTTATTCTAGGGGGTGGTGTGAAGTATTTTCTTTGTTATTTAGAAGCCCACTCATTCTGTGTCAGCTTTTGAGTCAGGAAGTTACAGAAATGGGCATGTTTGCAGCTAAGCTAACCACGCTGCAGAACGGCAACTTGCGGAGTAGCAGGCTGCAATCACAGAGCTGGCAGATTTGATAAGAGCCTGGCATCCAAAAGGCTCAACCCATTATTCCAACCCTTATCGCAGTTGTGCAAGGGAGTTGGCAGTGTTTATACAAGGGGAGAGAATAAGCTCTCATCCGTGTCCAAACATCAGCCCTCGCCTAGCTCCAAAGAGAAATGATACAAAAACCTGTGTCAGGGGACACAGCTAATGATCCAGCTGCATTCAAAGTTTCATCAGTGTTGCTGTGGGGCAGAAGAAAGACGAGTAATCACTTGGTGACTATGGCAGTATTTCCTCTGCTATGCCAGACTTCAGCACGTGCCTAATTTACACTAACGATCTGTTTGCAAATACAGACTAAATACAAAGAAGCCAAAGATGATGCAGACATCACGGTGCTTCCAGATCTCTGCTAATGAAGCAGGATTACCAGGAATGTTTTCAGAGGGCAGCCGAAGCGCTGGGACTGATTCTCGGTTGCTGGCGGATTCTCACACTGCTGCAACAGCAGCTCGAAGGGGATCTAAGGCCACACTAAGGCAGCTGCTGAGAACTTTCTGTTGTAACCATGGGCTCGTCTGCATTTACGTGCAAAGCCAAATCTCAGGATTAGACCCATACCCATACCCCTCTGTCATACCAGTGCCATAAAGCCACAAAGTTTTTTGCCATGCCAGCCATGAATTCAAAAATTCTTCCTGCCCTTATCCTCACCCTGCTTTTGAGCACACTCTCGTGGTTAATTCAGTGATATTTCTGCTCGCTATGGGGATCGTACTCACTCTATGTTCATGATGCACTCTCCACCTCTTTTACAGCCTGCTACCCTAAACCGCTGCTCCTTCTCCAAGACTTAGCTCAAATAGCTCAGTGCTAATGATGGAGTTAAAATGAATCGACTAGCGTCCCACCAAGATCTCATTGTTCCTAACCCCATCTCCTCTGCTTTCCTACTGCTAGATCTGTCATGATGAACCACATCTACCATCCCCAAAGGTCCATATCCCCAAATCCATTCAGAATTTCATGGACAATATTGGGCATCTGAGCAGTTTCCTTCCAAAGGTAGAATTGGCATTTCTGGTTCTTCAGCAATTATTCTATCTGGTCTTTGGTTAAACATTATCCAGGTTATGACAGGCTGTGGGATAGTATTTTCTAGCAGGTTTTGCCATATACAGGCGGAACCAACACTGTGTTGTGCAAAACAGAATGCACAGCAGGTCCTCTTACGCATTTTTAATTTTTCTGCTCTGCCTGGGAGCACGCAGGGCCTGGGAATGGTTGTGTTTTTTTAATTGGCTCATAAAACCTGAAGCAAGTCCAAGTTGCCCTGAACTCTCTTAACTTTGGCTCAAATCCATTATTTGCAAGATTGTTTTTTTCAAGATTAAGAAAGCTGGAAGATAACCATGTATATGTATTTTCAAAAGTATCATAAAATTAATAAGTTGGTCTGAAAGTTCGTATGCTTTGCCTTGGTACATACCGTCAGAGCATACAGGAGACCTAGCCCCACAAACCCTGAGTTAGGGCCTTCAGTGATGGAAGTCACAGCCGCAGTCAGAACTATGCAAGCACCGAGGTAATCCTGGAACGGGAGAGGGGGAGAGAAAGATTCTAGACAACATCAAAATGCAGCAACAAGAAAATTTCTTCAGACACAGAGCACATTTGCTTTACTAAGGATTATTTCTATGACATATAGTCCTTAATTCTGGCTTGGTTTTCCTGGAAAAGGTCAGGGGTTTTGGTGCCCAACCTGAAACACTTTAAAGAAACTTGCTGAACACAAGTGAAACTGGCCAGTATTTTCTGTAAATCCAGTTGGGCTGGGCTATCTTGGTGTGGCCACCCCAGAAAGAGCAGATATCAAAAAATATAACAAGCACTTAAAAAAATTTAAAAAATCATAAGAATGGCATAATACTGACACCCCTAATTCCTACCACTAAAACAGATCAACTCCACTCTCTCCACTCTCTCCACTCTCTTTCGGGTCTTCTCAAACATGGGTTTGCCTCCCCAAAAAAGAGAAGCATCAGTGAATTCATGAAGTCCATGAAGAATTTTAGTAAAATTTATACAGGTAACGCACATGTTTTATGAGCGCAAGTGGGCAGCCTGACATAAAGTGTCTACCTCATGCAATGGGACACTGTGCATGCTGAAGGCATCCCCAAGCCTGCTATCCACTCACAGCCCGCAGTGAAACACCACATGGGTGCTGGTAGTGTGGACTCTGAAAGCCTTACAGCTGTGTAGTTGTGGTGCTGCAAACACGCTGCTAAGTTTTGCTTCTACCACAGCACTTTGAGTTTTGGAGTGACTCCATGGTAGGTACCTGAAGGGTCTCAGCCGTGTTGCATGGTGATGACCTGATTTACAGAAATTGCTGTGTAAGCTGTATTAGAAAGATCTGACTTCTCAAAAGCTTTGCAGGAGCTTGAACTCATCTTCTTGATGTGTATCTCAGTTTTGAAGTGAATGCCACATGTGATCTCCTGTGGTTGTCAAGGTGCATGATTCATGAGACTGCTGGTATTCCCACTCTCCCACTGCTCCCTGCATCATATTTACTTTGGAATACAGGGTTAGCATTTTCCATCCATTTTTTTTCCTCCTGTCTGATAATATCCTGCCTGGAACCTTTCCCTCTGAGATTTGAAACGAGGGCTGCCTAGTTCATCTGTCTGTAAAACGTGTTGATGAGCAGATGACAGATTCAAACTTAACATCTATAGGGAAGTAGAAGCACAATGGTCTCGAATCTCCATCAGCAGCTGGGAAAGGACTTCACAGTTGCTATTAAACCCTATGAAGTTTTGAGTGCTATTAGTACCACTGTGCCATCGGGCAGAGCTAAATAAACTATTCCTTGGCGTGACCATGTTATTTCTAATGCTATGATGAAGTGATGCATATTCTTGGATCAAATTCATTCTGCATGTAAGCAAGTCTAAGACTGTGAGACATTAGCAGGCATTGCCACAGTTTATTCCAGGATTGGTTGTTCCTCTGTTATTTATCTGTCTTTGATCTGGAAGCAAGTTCAGCTTGATCTTGGATGCTGTAGGAAGCTGAAAGCTTCATGCACGAGAGAAAGCTGTGCCATCATAAGAAATGGAGCACAACTTTGTTGCCCTGCCAGCATACCAGGAAATGAAGGTAAGGATACAGCCTTTGAAGTGAGGATTAATCATGCCTGTTACTATTTGTGTCTGGCAGAATCAGGTCACTGCTCTGTTTATTCACTGCTCTTTTAGTGTCAGATGAATAAGGGAATCACAGTGATTTTGCTTGCCTTTTCTTGCCTTGCAAATCAAGGAACCTCCTCCTGTGCTGTCCCTGGAAGGCCCCCATAAAAGCCAGGAGCCTGTCTCGCTGGCACTGGCTGCGTTGAGCCCTACTGTCATTTGTTTTTCACTTGGACTCTAGTTCGGCCATCTTTCCTGATATTGAACAGTACTGTAAATCGCAACAGTATGGGCTCACAGCTGCAGTAAGGGCAGTGCAAGTGGGGGCTCTAAATTACAGCTGTGGGATAAAACCCGCTGCTGGACAGGTACCTCAGGACCTGGAAGCTCAATGGTGCCTAAACCAGCCCAGGCAGGATGACAGCACAGTTCACAAAACTACTTAAAAGCCATGCTCTGCTTTGGAAGTAGTTCCTGCTGCGGCAGGTCTGCAGATGCTGCACAGTAGTAGAGAAAGCCTTATTTCAAGTTACGTAAATGTTTGTTCTTGCACTCTCTTCAGTCACTAGACATCACAACAGCAAAAGACGAGGGAGACTTGTATTTTCCTACTCCTGGCCAAGAAAGCTGAAAGAACCCTATGGGTTTAACATAAACAATCCCGATCTATTTTAAGGAACGGTGTGTATAATCTCATTGCGAGATTAATTCTCGTTATTATCTTCTCTGCATCAGGCAAAGTCTCTGTTTGCTTCCAAGGTTTCAAAACCACGGCTGGGACTAAACTGAACGTACCGTCCTGACCTCCAGCCATCTGTTGGCAGCTGATAGAAATAAGTAGGCAATGTTGTTCGTGTCCGTTAGTTCCAGCATGCGTTGTTTAAATCTGGCTTCGTGCCTGCCAAGAGCAAAGTTGTTATATTACAACACATTACACACTCATACACAAAAGGATGAAGCATTAAACCCTTCTCTCCCTCCCCTCCCCCCAAATCAAAACTTTTGGCCCTTCTGCCTTTTGCCAGACTTTGGGTTCAAAGCTCTTCCCTAAGGACCTGTACCTGCTGCCAGGGCTTTCCTTAACCAGGCAGAGCTCTGCCTACAATGGGGAGGAATGTGTTCGACAAGCAATTGTACTGGACTAGATTTTGGATTGGAGCCTGTCCCCTCAAAAAGACTGCAATGCCAGGGTCCTAGGGGCAGGTTTGACTTCCCAGAGTGTATGCCCTTTTATAGTTGTGGACTCTGGCTGCTTCTGCTTCCCAGCCCTCTCACAGGTGAGCGCTGCCATGGCCCAACTCTTCTTCACAAGCCACTGGCGAGAGCAGAGGGCTCACCTGCCAGCTTAAAATCTGATTTCAGAAGTTATCCTAGGGGCAGGTTTGCCTTCCCAGAGTGTATCCCCTTTTATAGTTGTGGACTCTGGCTGCTTCTGCTTCCCAGTCCTCTCACAGGTGAGCGCTGCCATGGCCCAACTCTTCTTCACAAGCCACTGGCGAGAGCAGAGGGCTCACCTGCCAGCTTAAAATCTGATTTCAGAAGTTATCTGGCCAGCTACAGGAGTCTTCAAGAGGAGTGATACCTCTAAGGCTTCAACTAATGTGGACTGTGGGTTGATCAGGGGATCAATACCTTTCAGCTACTCAGCTCGGCTGTTTTCTCAGCCGGTCACACATTGCCTAAGCAACTCGGACAGCTACAATGAGGGAGAGCTAGCGATCATTTCTGAATTACAAAAATGAGCGGCGTTACCTCCACTGTCACTTGTTTCTCTTTCCCCCATGTAATGCCGGTCATGTTTAAAAAATGGTGCAAGGATGGCAGAGCATCTAAGAGCAGAGGTACGCTTTTGGGAGGGAGGGGGAAATCTCTGTTGGTGTAAGTGTATTAAATTCATGGCGCCTTGCAATACTGACCTGCAGTCAGATGGAAACCATTTTGTTGTTTCGTATTCTACTGTCTGTTAAATACCCTAATTTGAACAAACTAGCGAAACTTCATTCAGCAGCTTAGTGTCTGTTTTATCATGTTCTTCCATTTCAAAGTCTCAGGGCCCTGCTGTGAAGCACCTGTAAATGCTGTTCTGCCAGAAACATGTTTTTTTTTCTTTTTTTCTTTTGCCTTTTCCCACTGATACTTTATTTCCCTCTGCACAGCTTGTAAACATGGCAAGCAACCTCCCCAAAACAACAACTGGTAACAGTAATGACGCGGGGAGGAGAAAAGATGCACTGAATATTCTGCTCATCTGCATTTCTGGCAGCAAAATTCCTGCTTTCCTAATGGAAAATCTGACATGCTCAGTCTGTATCTTTTCATCCACGTCCAGCTCATCTTCTGGGCAGTTTTAGACTTTTATCCTGTCAGATGACAAACAGCAAAGGTCACTGAAATGGCTTTCTGATCCAACTGTGCTACTCTGTGGTAAGTTATACGAGGGGCTGCTCTATTTTATCCTGGAACATACTGAACTCAAACTGCAGAGAATGACTAACAGGACTATTAGTAAGTATGAGATTGCTGACAAAAAACACTGGAGATTTCAGGTCTGGTTGACAGTGGAGCACAGATGGGGCAGTGAAATAGCTTTGATTAGCACCAGAGATCCTGGAAAATTCAAGTGATGGTTACCATGCCTAGTCCTTCCCTCAGGCTTCCTTTTGCTTTCTTGCCATCCAAGCCTGCATTGTCATTTTGTAAGGTAAAGAAGAGTTGAATGACTCCCAAGAAGTGCTAAGCTCCTTCATCTTTCTCAGGAGATAATGTGATGAAAGGCCACTCTGAACCTCCCAAGAAGCACTCAGCATACATCAGCATTGGGCCTTAATTATGACTTACTGTTTCAATAAATCATTCTGGTTGATAAAGCTTGTTACAACCTTTCGTGTTGACCACTATCTCCTATCTCTTCAACATGACATTTTTTCTTGTCCTGCCACAGTCCTTACCGCAGCACTCTGAACTTATAGTCTCGGTTCTACAGCTAGCTGGAAGTGATGAAGCAGCCTTAAGCTGATGGAATACATGTGTAAGTAGCATTGCAGTGTGATCCACAGCTGTTTGAAACTCTACAGTGTACAGAATAAGCGCAAGTAACGCTTTCTGGGGGATAACATCAAGCTGGCACTTCGACAGGGTCATGCCAGCTATAATGTAGTGAACATACAAGGAGAATTTGGCCTATATTTCATGTAGTAAGTAGAGGAAAAAAATATATGCATGGAAACTTGGAAAAATTCTCTGAATCTTCTAGAACTTATTTTCTGGTTTTAATTGACAAGGCTAGCTTTTACAATATTAAGATCAAGATCTGTTCTGCCATAGTTTTCTTGCAAAGTCCCTCTAGTTGCGTACTGACTTACAGTTGGAGAGTACTATAATGATGTTTCCCTGCATGAGGAGTGGGTTAAATACAGAAATGGCACTTGGACAGCACAGCTTGTAGGATATAGCAGAGGGGTCTGAAGGAGTGATGCCTATACCTGCCTGGCAAAGGAGAGCTCCCTGCTGTCGAAGTAAGGCATGGTTAAACTAAACACCTTAAAAGTTTAAATACTCTATGCTAAAAAAGTCATCACCTTTAATTCAGTGGGAAACCAATACAGATAAATTAATGCATTGCTGAAAATATGCACAAGCATTTAGAGATGTGGCAAAGCAACAGGAAAACTAAAATTTCTTTCCTATTTTGAGCTAGCTTAATTAAAGTCTACCACACCAAATAATTTGCCCTCAGATGTGGTCCAACAAGCTGCACAGGCCAGAGCAGAACCAAAGCCTCTCTCTAATAATTTGTTTTACGGACCTGAATGCTCTGATGGTGGTAAGGCCTTCAGCTGTCTCAGAGAAGTGACAAAGTAAAGGTAGCTGAGTGCTGTCGTCAAGCTCCTGGAGGTCCCTGGGAGTACAAAAACCAACAGGCAGCCATTACAATATAAATGCCTCTGTCTATAGAAATTCTACTGCATGACAGATAAGGATAGACATTTTATGTATTGCACATATTCTTTTCAGGATTGCACAAAATAGCATTTCTATAGTACAGAAAGACACTGATGTGGGAATATCACATTTCTCTTTTGCCATAGGAGCCTTTGCATCATCTCCCAGCCACTGCCACAGATCTGGCTTTTGGTCACAGCCAAGCTTCTCTCTGTCCCACAGGGATAATGACATTATCACATCTCTCCTGGATAAAAACCTGCTGTCCATTTTACCAGATCCTACTTACCTTTTATTCTCAAACATTCTAATTTATTAATACAGTTAATATGATTAACTTGAATTCAGGACAGTTGATTTTCAACTTTATAACATGTTATTTGTGGCTCTTACATCAGGTGTAAAATAGTTTTTGTATCTGCAAGTTTATTTATTTTATTGCAATTGTATCAGCTGGCCTAACAAAAAGTGTGCCTTTCCATATAAACTTTGCCTCATTTTGAGTATTTGTAAGTCATGACATGCTGCATGTAAAATATAGCAGACTGTAGCAGACCTGTTTGTAGTGTTAACATTATGGCATCAGCTGAAATAGAGACAGCCCTGACAGAGAAATAATACGAATGAGAAATTTCCTCAATTATTCAGCAATGGTATTTTCAAGATCTGCATGGAGCAATGATATTTAAGCCTAAAAAGTTCCAGTCTCCTGAAACAGGAACGTTTTGCAAACCACAGAGACAAATACATCTTTCTGTAACACTGACATTCGCGTAGCAGCCAGTTGTATAAACAGAAGAAAGGCCAGATCATTAGGTATTTAAACTCTTTATTAAAACCCTACTGTGTTTGCACACTGTATTAGATAGGCCAGGAGAAATAACTGCTCCATGATGCTGAATGTTACAGTATACAGAACTGAATTTGCTGCTTATGTTTTGATGACAAATATGCTCTCTTTCAAATTTATGATGGAAAATACACAGAAGTTTTTGAGAGATGTAATGGAAAATACAACAAAGAGTCAAAGTGCTGCAAGAATTACTGTAAATATTTGCATTTCTAAAAATTAGTGAAGCTTATATGCCTGGAAACTACTGCATGTAAGTTATAAATACTGGCTGAAGCTGTTCCTTCATCCTACATTTCTCAAGACTATTTTTTCTAGAAATAAATTGGATTTATTGATTTCTATTGTGGATCGAAAGAACTCAAATCAACCCTGGCTGCTTCACAAGTGATTTAATTTAAACAAAAAAAAAAAAAAAAAAAAAAAAAAAAGCACCCTTGCTGATACAGATTTTCCCAGAAAACTGTAAGGGAATGAAATGAATGAGGTAGTTATGGACTTGCAGAAGAGCAGCGACTGCAGAGCCAATGGGTGCATGTGCGTGTGGGGGGGCCTACAGGGGTGATCAGCTTCTCGCTAGCTTGCATGGTGTGGCTGTCGGTACCACATGTGGGAAAAACTTTATTCTCACATATAAAATCACAGAAAGAAACTGTAATATTTCACTGGGGTCTAATACATTAGGGTTTTGCCTACTTTTGTGTATTTTAAGTAAATAGTTTAAACAGTGTGCACTGCTATATGCGTCAGGACAGGGTGACACTCAGAAGACCACAATGCATTTAAGAATGAAACCCAGGTCTCCTGATTCCTCAGCCACCTTGAGACCTGGTGTACTGCCATGTACAGCATTAGTTTGGAAACCGGGGGAGGAAAGAACAAGGTTTCTGAAAAATTTCAGAGAATTTAAGCAAATTGTTTCAGAATTAAACATTTTTGTTTTGTGAATTATGATTATACAGTTTTCTTATGAATAAATCTCCTTGGAAATTCTGAGGAAAGCTGATGAAAAGTAGGCTAAAGTGAAGCTAAATTATTGATATGTTGCTCTGTGCCCCTCCTGCTGCATTGATTTAAGGGGAATGACTGACACAATTCTTTCTCAGGCTACCTAAATAGCAGTACTGTCCATGCAGCCAACTGTACTGGAATGCTCAGGTGAAAATCACCGTGTCTCTTAACTAGATGCAGTTAATGCTTTACCATATGTGTACTGCAAAGACAGGGCCAGAAGTGGCAGTTGCTAACAATGGTTATTTTGGCCTCCCTGCAGGTCAGCAAGCACCTTGATGGGTATTTTTAAGTATCAGAAAGTGGAGTAAATCCAGCCAGAAATCTGTCTGATTAAAAAGAAGAAGCATCACTGATTGAATTTAAGAAAAAACTTTGAATGGCTTGCTTAAGATATTTTACTAAATTATACAATGGATTTAGCACTAGAAGCATGACTAAGAAATCATGACACTCTGTGTGCTGAAAAAAATGTACTCTTTATAGCAAGCAAACCATTCTGAATGTGAAATGTTGCTGTACAGTGGAAATTACTTTCTCTGGCGTTTTTTTTTTTCCCAATATGAAGAAAAAGCCATGACTGACGTTAATCCAGGAAGTTATTTTCCATTCTCTACTAACCCTCAAAAGGTCAAAGAGGAGCTTTGACCAGATGCAAGCTGGCTCAGTTGATTAACAAACTTCGCGCTCATCTGACTCTACAGCCAACAGCGTACAAAAGCGATGCAACTAACGTTACTTCCCCAGATACCCCATTTGTAGTAAGGTCAGCTGGAAACATCCTCCAATGTGTGTCTCAGACTCCTACCTCAGGATCAAAAACAGGATGCCGTGGCCATTTCCCCCTTATACTAGCTCCTATAACCTCACATTCCATTGCAATTCTTATGTACAAATTTTTTAGAAGAAATTTTCAGGCCAGTTTTTTAATACATACTTGGAAGCAACCCTGAAGTATTTCTGGATGAAATAAAACGCTATCCCGAGAGGCACGAGGGCAACAAGGAACCATGGAGTGGCGTAGGAGATCATTCCGATGGCTGACAGACAGAGTAAGGTGGACCGGGTAAGAGACTCCAGGGTAGGAGGAATGTGCTAGAGAGAGACAAAAAACAATCATAAGGCAAAAGTCACTGGCAGTACCACGATACACCTTTTCCTATAGAGGACCATAGGGAAAGTGGAATGATACCACTGTGCACTCATTGATATTCTCCTTATATCAGGCGACTTTATATTTCTGTGGGTCTACTACTGAAATGTGCAGAGGTTAAAAAATGAGTCAATAGGTTTTTTCCTAAAGGTCAGTGTTTCAAAGATGACAGGGAAATAGAAGACATTTCCCCCTTGTTTATATAACAGGCACGAAAGAGAAAATTGTTCTTGATAGCCCAAATATTTAGAGAAAGAGCAAGCTCTTTCTCAGAACCTCATAATTGTCCTTCCATGTTCCCATCACCCTTACATTCAGGACTATTACTCATCCAAACATTTTAATTCACAGCCATAGTGAAAGCATCCCTTCCTCTTCCTGAATGCTCTAAATTCACATGTGGTACAGCCAGGATGGACATCTATTTGTCACGTGTACTCCCATATAGTTAAAGTTATTATATTCTACCCTGATTCTTGTTTTGAGCCCAAAATCTGGTGTTTTGCTAATCCAGATCTTCCAAGAGAAGCAACCAGTCTGCATTTGAAGACATTAAGAGCCCCCATCTCCCACCACGTTTATAATAGTGGCTACCTCATTACTACAAATACGTGTGTACTTTCTATTTTGAATTTTTCTACTATTGTTCCTTTGGTTTTGCTATGCCTTTCATCTTATTCAGTAGCTAAGTGAAAAATTACAAAGCCAAGATGTAATAAAACAAAATATATTGATACATCTACCTGATCAATGATATTTGTATCAGCAGAGAAGCGATTTAGAATTAGCCCCAATGGAGTCATATCAAAAAACCTGTTGAACAAATTAAAAACAAAAAGTTACATGAAAAGGAATTCCAGTTTTGGAAAAAAAGCCCAGTCAGACAGAACACAGAGCTGTGTCGAGACATTTTCTAAAACAAGCAGTAAACATGAATAACTTAACATATCATAATGTCTGCATCCTGACTATTCAAACGCTTCTCTTGGCATTCCTCCATCCCACCCAGACTTGTAAGTCTCCTCTTTCAAAAACCTACCATCTTGCCACGTGCTCCCTCAAGATCCCTTCCAAACATCATAGCCTGTCCCTGACTGCTGCTCAGCCTCCTGCCTAGTACTGGTCACCAGGACTCAGTTAACTTTCATAAAAGAACCACAATAACTGTATTCATTATGCAGACATACTTTTGGCCATCCTGCGGCCTGTGAGACACTGTGGTTATCGTGCACAGAATCTGTCCCTGGCCATCAGAAGAAACTTGGTATCCACATCGTTTGACCCCATGACCATACCCAGGGTTGGAGCTGGGTGCCCTGGATCTAGAACTGCACTCAAAGCTTTCCTTGATACCCCAGCCTTGAAGGGGGTGCCACCTATCTGACACATTTCAGCCAGATAAAAAAGGGGGCAGAATGTCACATGTTTTGACATGGTACTTTTCCCTCCTGCTCACTTCACTAGTTATTTCCACTTTTTGAGGCCTTGAAGAAAAAGGGGCAATTACAAGAGCTTTTCACAGGAGTATCCTCCTAGTGACAAAACCAGGACAGGTTACGGACAGGTTTTCAGGAAGAAGGTTATTTTTGCTGTACCTGATTGGTCCAAGGATGATCTTGTTGAGGAGATTATGGTGTAGGTTCTTGGCTGCTGTGAGGCCCATCCACTCCACGGTTAGAGATGTGATGAGGCAAAGGACAATCCCTGCTCCAGAAAGGGTACTGAAGACAGCTACATGGTAAGTCTAATAAAATGACAAATACATCAGTCCTAGAAATAAACACACAAGTCTCTTTTCTACTAGGAAGTTCCCAAGGTATCTGGTACCGATCAGCTAGTATGTCGTATCACTTATATTACATAATTATATTAATATAATCTTTGGGTAATAAAAGAACTATGATGGAAGTGCAATTCACTAAGTTCACATAAACAGAAGATCTGGCAGTTCTAAGATCCCTCAACCTACTGATGACTACCCTTCAAGACCTTGAAGTGAAAGTACTTAGAATTGTGAAGATAGACTAACCGGGCAAATACAAAAGTATGCAAATTGTTAGCCAAGAAATTCAGACAACCAAAGTAGAATCTCTGAAGGATTACGGCATTTGAGAGATGTTGGAAAGTTTTAAGTTCAAGCAGCACTAAAATTCCCAGAGCAAATCCTAAACTAATCTGCCAGGGCTATAACACATTTAAGCCTGCTGAAAGTTTACTATCTGGATTCCAGTGAGATATTTGTATATGAGTTAAATTTATGGCTATAAGCAGGTTGCATTTAAGCAGTACATTTGAAGACCTTTTTTTTTTTTTTATCCAGGACATTTCTAGAGAGCCAGTACTTGGAAAATGGGGTCATTGACTTAGGTGTTAAAAAATCCAGATGGAAAAGTTCAGTATGAGATTCCTTCATTTCAAAAGTCAGTAATTTTTCTAATCTCAAACACGCTTCTCTTTCAGTTTTGCATGTTTGAAAAGATTGATAAAATTTGAATTGTCTTATGTTTTATTGTAAAAAATTAATCCATCCTACACAATAATCAATCTTAGTATATCTATCTGTCTTTCTCATCTAGCGGGCTTCTAGATGAACAGCAAATAATTACTTTAGAACATTTTTTCTTTTTTTTCCCCCCGTCAAGCTCTAAGATATGGCCCACCTTATTTGTGCTCCTAACATCATCAATGATCCTGAATTCATTTGCATTGTCTATGGATGTCCACGTAGCAAGCCAATAGTCTATGGCCACTATAACTGAGTGTTTCAACAACTTGGAGAAAATCATCAGAAAGAGCAAGAAAAATCCTCCAGAGGTTAGGTATCTCCAGCAGGTTTTCCACGGCATCTTTGTTCTAAGCCTCAAGACAGTTGACATATTATCATCTTCATCTTCTTCCTCTTCTTCCTCTGTGATTCAGACATTTGATCAAGTTAGCTTGGATTCAGTACTAAGAATTATACCTGGTTTTACTGGATTTGGTTGACTTGTTTGTTTTGAATTTTAATGGCAAAATTAAATTTGTCATTTAAAACCAGCAAACACTTCAAACATGTAAGTTATAAGACTATCCTTGTGCTCTTTGAGCAACTCTATAGACTATCAGTCTTTGACTAGTTACAGTTTTGGTAATAAATATTTTTGTAAGTCACATCTTCAGTACCGATTATTTATAGTAGAGACTAGGCCTCTCCCAACCTGTTCAGTTGCTTTTATTATACAGTCAACAGAGCACTTTGGGTCACGTGAAAGGTTCTAGAAAGCTCTCCAAAGCTTCCCATCCAGTTGCTCTGTCATCTGTTGCATGAAAGGACTCAATTTTTACTTTATTCCTGAGTCCTAAAATTTTGTCTATACAAAAGAGCACAGCTGTGGGATTAACATTTCTTGTAGTCCTTTGACTTTATGATAATTGTTCACATTATACTGAAATACAATTGGTGGAAGACTTCTGCTACAGGAAATACATATTTCATAGGTGTATAAACATTACATTTAAAAATATTTTTTTCCAGGTGATAAAAATATACGTCACAGCCTTGCAGGCTGCACTTGGGGAAGGGAAATGTTGACCTGCTCTTGACAGCCCTGAACTGGCATCATTTCCACCCATTTCTGATTTTGAACGTTAAAAATTAATTAGTACGTGATTGCTTGAAAGTTGAAATTCCACACTTTTTGGTACACAGAGACTTTGTGAATGTTCCCTAGGTCACATAATAAGTGTGGATGACCTGGAACGCAATGTCAAGTTATATTTCTGCCCTGAAGTTACTGATATGTGTTTTATGATGCTTTTTGCAAGCATTCTGTGGACTATATGGACATGTCTTCCCCTCCCCTCCCCCCTCCCCTTTTCTATCTTACCCCACAAAGAAGATACGGGGTTTTGGCAAGGCTTTCTTGCACAGGTCAAAAGGAGGAGCCTGGGAATTACCTCGATTTAAACTCCTCCAAGAATTTAACTTATAAAGTGTACTGGTGACTGGACATAGTAAGAGGTGTTATGCTAAGTTCTGCCAAAGAAACATGAAGCCAACACAGTATTTCCATCTCAGGGGCTTTGGGGTCCAGCTCTGCCTATGGTGCAGTGATTGGAAATCCCTTCAAAATGGACCAATCCAGGACCTACAGACCTATGATTTAAGATGACAATCCATCATGAGCATTGCCAGATGAAACACAAGGCAGCAGTAAAGGGCCTGCTAATAGCCAGTGTGTATTCATTCTTTGATCACTCTAGCAAACATCACCGTGATAATCTCTGCAATTAGTGCTCCTGTTAAGGTGAAGCCTACAGTTCACCTCTTCTCTTCCCTGGCACAAACTTACTGCTTGCCAGGACTGACTACTGCATTTAGGCATGTCTAGCATCTCAGGGATGATCTTGATGGGTCTTGTTGCCAACTGCCAATATCCAACCACGTGATCCCCTCCATTCCCCGCACAGCTTTAAAAATGATATGATTGTGAATCTGCAGCCTCTAAAACCACCGAGACTGCAGGGGAACAAGAAGCTAAGCTTGAGAACAAAGCCTAAAATTTCTCTCATAAATAGTCTCAGCTAGAAAAATAGCAGATTAACTCCATATCCAAAAAGGAATTGAAAATGCCTACAAGTTTGATCATGCAGTGATATATCAAGAGATCAGAACAGGTATCTCATGAGGGACAGGGCCACAGGTGATCTAACATTATTGTGCCAATGACTAGGCAGAGCTACCCTCAATTTGCATTAATAACAATTCTTACCGTTGTTTTGCTTCTATCTCACCCCTCATTACCTCTAGGCAGTATGAGTTAGCAAAGAAATTAACTTGTTTTGGTACACCTTATCCTTGCACACTGTTCAGAGAAATTTATGGAAAATCACTTAAATGTCATATTCTGAACAGGTTGAAGTACTGGACTTCCCATTGTTACTACCAAGTGTCATCAACATCTTCATACTTTGTTCCTAAGAACTGCCAGCTGTTCAAGTGGAAAGGCAATGATACATGATAATAGAATAAATAAAGTAAAATGATAAAACATACCTTCATCTTCATCTTCCAGTTGTGATTTGGATTCTCTGGGGTACATGGCCCTTCTAAGGGTTTTTCTCTCAAGAGTAGTCTGGTCAGCTTCCATATCCTGTAATAAGAAAACTTATTTATTAATTTAAGAGTTTAGCTGTCTGCCATTGTGGTAGCACCATCAGTAGCCTCAAAGAGACTATTTGGATGTTTTAGCTCACAGAATGCAAAAGCACGGTATTTTAGGATTTATCTTTCAGAAAATCCTGACTTGTCCACTTTCTTTGCTCTCTCTTTCTCCCATTCTTTCATTCCCTCTCTTCTGGAATGATAAAAAAAACCAGAAATAGTCTTTAGAGAATCCTAAATGCTCGTGGCAGTAACAGAATAAAAGGCTAACAGATACTTCAGGAAGTCTTTTATCAATCTGCCCCTTGCCCCAGGAAAGGATCAGTTGTGCACTGCATTTCGAAAGGATGTTTGCCTAATGTGTCATTACAAGCCATCCATGACGGATGTATCACACACTTTCTAGACAACTTTTTCTGGTCCTTAAAGTTCCTTACAGTTCATGTGTTTTTTCCCTAATGTCTAGTTTAAAACTTGCTTTCTGATGTGATTTGGGTTTTTTTAGAAATTAAGTGAAAAATTTATTTTCAGAAAGGTCATCCTTGTCCAAACGCTCCTACTTACCTTTTCCAATTCTTGATCTTGTCGATTCATCAAAGTTTTCCAGTGTTCATATAGCTCAATATCCTTGTTTTGGATATCCTTCAGTGTCCCTTCTCTAAGCACCATTCCATCCTTCATTGCTATGATCTAGGGGAGAAAGCATCCAATAGGTCTACTCAGCAACACAGGTACCATAATCACTGACATGGATCCTACAAGGCATGTCTCAGTATCAGTGAGATTACCATTATGCAAATTTCTGTGATAATTTTATTCAGTATTTTATTCATAACTTCTTAAGTTTGTTGACACAGCTCATAAACTGAAACTTCTATAAGCTGTGCTTACTTGAACTTTTAAAAAGTAGGGACAAGACATAATAACTAATAGCCATATTGGCAATTAAGTCATAATTCTCTGGTGGCTTTCAATCAAAAAAAGCTACACAAATAATGTAAAAATAAAATTGTTCCTTCTACTATCAAAGCCACGTTATGTAAAGTGGCAGTTAGCCACGGGAGGAACTCTATTACTGAGAAAAGTAGTGATCTCATCAAGCATTATGGTGCTAACTTCAGGTGTACGTTCATCATTAGCAAATCTGCATTGTGGTATCTCTTCTCTTACCCAGTCAGCATGTGGTAGATATTGTAACTTATGCGTCACCAGAACAAGAGTCCTCTTGTCTTCTTGCAGAAACTTCAGAATCCCTTCCTGCATTAAATGATCACTTAAGTGAATGTCCAGTGCAGAGAATGGGTCATCCTGCAATTGAATCAAATTGAAAAAATATTAGAACAGGATACAAAAATCAGTTTTATTTCTTTCAAGAGCTTTTTAAAAACAGAAAGCGTCTGCCATTGCTAATGCTTCATCTCTCTCTAATGGCGAAGTCCTAGTCAGAGGGCTGCACTATGAAACAGTCTCTTTGGTTCATAGCAATGGATTCAGTTAATTTTTTGTGTCTAGATATGTGCAGTGCTGGTGCCACACTGACAGCGTGGAGTAACCCTCCTCAGGAACACCAGAACTGAAATTTCCCATCCAAATTCGCAAATGCCAGGATCCAGAGCCAAGCTTGGGCCTAATTTTGTTGGGAAACTGGCACAGGAAAGAAAAAGCAGAGTTAGAAACTGTTCTAATTTCCTCCAAGCTAAACTGCAGATGTGCTTGGTCTTCTCTTTGAGTGAGTGTAGCTAGCAACAAGACAACGTTCAGGTAAGGATATTAATATGCAAACACTTTTTCTCTAAGAATAGAAGTCCCTGGTTAATTTTGAAGAGGTTCAACAGCCCCTTCATGAGCAGTAGCCTCCTGAAGTTCCTGACATGCCTTGAAATTAGTAACAGAGAAGGGAGTTTGTCCAAACCCACAGCACTCTGCAGGAGAGTGCTGAACCCTCAGTCTGTTCATTGCTCACAAGTAGTTGCATTATGGTGCTTCTCCTTATCAGAAGTCCTGCTGATTTCAGTGGGACTATGTTGATAGAAGGTCAACACTGGGAGCGAGCACAAGTTAGACAATCTGTTCTACTCTTCCAGTGTTAATCTCTGTAGGAAATACCACCCTCATCAGTCTCCCAGTATGTTTTGATTTTGCCCCTGGTGGATGTTTATTTCCTACCTCTGTAATTTGGATTTGCAGTTGAATACAAGTCCCAATAGTTTTCTAAACCTAACATAAATTTTTCTAAAGCTAAATATAAAGAATGACAGTTTTATTACTAACTTTCCATGCTCCATGTGAAAAAGAAAATTCTTACCAAGAAGACAATGTTGGTGTTCTGATAGAGGGCTCGAGCTACACAGATTCTCTGTCGTTGGCCGCCACTCAAATTAATCCCCTAATGAGTATAATGGATCAGAAATAAGCATCTTTGAATAAACATTATGTTAGGACTTTGGAAATGTGATTTTTTACAATTATACAGAGTTCCAGTAAAAATAAAAAAGCTTTGTTAAAATGCTAATCCTGATGATAAACAAGCATAATCCTCATATAATATCAGAAGAAAAATGATTATTCAGCAACTAATCATGGGTAAGTGTAAATTATGAAGAGCTTCTCTAAGCACAGTAGGCTTCTTAGATTGAAAAATGCAACCAATACGAGCATCAAATTCTGCATGCAAAATATAGGGGATTTTGAACAGAAATCCCATTTGAGAAACAGCTGAAGAATGAAAAATCTGTCAACTTTTTTTGCAGTGACGCCTGGTAAATTACAATTATTTACCAGGCTGGCAGCCCAATGCAGACTAGATCTGTCTGAGCGACATCAGAGCGCGCCTTCTTAATACATAGGGTAAGCAGACATAAAAGCATTCATCTGATTTACCCTTTCTCCAATTTCTGTCTGATCGCCAAATGGTAGCAAGTCAATGTCAGGCTGCAGAGAGCATGCATCTGTAACAGCTTTGTACCTGTAAAAGCAATATGGTCATTGCAATTATTTAACCAGCCACTTACTTTGCTAACACAAAAACCTCCAACTGAAATTCACTGCTAAATTATTGGGCTCTATGATTGTTGGATAATTGTAGAAATAAGTAGGGCAAAATGATAATTCAGCAACTCATCATGGAGTATTATAAACTAAGCATTGTAAAAAAAAATTACATATTTATTAAACATCTTTACTGGCAAGCCTGCTTTTTAAAGATTCAATTACATAAATTATTGAGTACATTCCCCCCCTATCATGGATCTGTTTTGCTGGACTCTGGAGTATTTGAAGCTATTTTCCATTGAGTTATTTTTATGCCCCCTTTAGGTGCCTCTTCATTTACTTCAGTGTGATATTACAGGACAAAGGATCCTTACAGTGCTTCTGATCTTGCCAGAATCAGGAAACCAATTGCAAAAACTTGAAATTGTTGTGAGATTTCTAGGTCTGTGGGGTATCACAGATGATCTCCTAATAAGCAGCTGGGATCAGACTATTTGAATGGTGTAATTCAGCCTTGCCCCTTTGATATGAGTCAAGGTAGGCTGATGGATGCAGTAGCTGAAGAATCTGGTCCCTGAAGTTTTAAATGTTTATCTGGATTTTGAGATATTTGGTCATTGTGAAGTTTTATTAAGTGGGAATGGAGTCATACATCTTAACAAAGCATGCACTGGGAGGAATGGGATGTATTTTTAATAACCTAAAACAAAGAGAGTGTTGCCTTTGAAAACATCAGCAATTTGTTTTCCTTAAGTCAAGTCACTTTTTCCACTGCATTTGTTAACTGACCTTTTAGAAGGACACATGAAGCGAGTGCCGGGTAGGCACCACAGAAGCTGTGCACCTCAGCTTTCACACTGCCTTCTCCTGTATTTCTAAAGGAAGAATTAAGGCTTTTTCCTTGAGGCACCCCACCTTCATAAGTGCAGTGTTTTTGTAAAGTGGCTGCTCTAGTAACTTGATCACAGCAGGATTAGCGCATAAACTCAGTGGAAACATCCCTAGTATCCCTATTTCCAGAGTCCTCTGGCAACCTCAGGCTCAAAATGTGTCAGTAGTCTCCAAAGATGGGATTCATCTCACCTAACTTTTGCTGCTTGAAAAATACACATATGGCTTCCGCTGTATTCCACGGAGAGCCACTGCTGCTGTGTGATTTCTCACAAACTTCTTAGACATGCACTCCGAGGGGGAGCCTTGACATGCTAATTTAAAACAGAAACCTTCCTTTGAGATGGCTAAAGTCACTCTAGCTAAATCCATCCCAGGGCTAATGTGCATTGATATTTTTCAGAATCTACAAACTTCCTCCAGGAGGAGAAGCCAAAAATCTCTTTGAAAGAAGCTGCCAGGTGTTTTTGCAAAGGTGTATTTACCTCTGTTTATTAAATGGGCTCCCAAAGATAATGTTCTCCTCCACAGTTGCATTCAGCAGCCACGGCTTCTGAGCTGCGTAAGCCACTGAGTATCTGTTTCTGCGGTAGAGAGTTAAAGAGCATTAGTAAAAAGAAAAGCACCCAAGGTATGAAATGTCTGAGCATCAGGTTTTTTAAATGAATTTTATGAATGTGTATTCATAAAAATACAGGGAAACACACAGGCAAAGCAACTGTTACAAAAGTGAAGGGAAGAATTTGAAATTAGATGTTTTTGTTAGAACAGCACCCACTCTCTCCCCTGATGGCAAAAACTACACTCTGGGTTGTATTCTATTCTACTATAAATGGCAGGTACCTACCTCAATGTAGTAACTGCAATTTCAATCCAAAGGCACATTATAAATAATAAAAGTTATTAAATTCTCACAAGGATAGTTATTTGGTATTTTTTTCTCTAATGTCAAAACAGGTAGTGAAGAGGCCCTGTTCAGTGGCATCAGGACACCTGACCTGCTGCTCTCTGAAGTTTTAGATTATTTTACGTGGCCGTGCACATGAATTACTCTTTTCTCAGAGAATGTTTTTTTCCTTTAAGTCTACTAGATCCTCAGTGGACCGACACGATACAGGAAAAGAGAACAGTTCAATACAGATTGGGAAGGAATCACTACAGTGTCTTATTAGTACTTATTAGTACTTATTAGATATACTTTAAGCATGCCTTAATACCTAGTGAAAGGTGTACAGTAGGGTTACAAATGTTCTTTACTTCTGGCTGGTTTGCCTATGTATGGGAAAAAAGGTCATGTCATTTCAGACATTTTTCTGAGATGCCTGAGATGTGTGAGGAAGGAGGTGTGAGCTGGTACCAGCTTGCGTATCTGAACACTTATCTTCCTTCTCAGTCTCTTTGATAGTATTGCTTCAAACCAAACATTTGATAATAAGCGCCTAGGATTTTCTATTTAGAGAGAGGGTGCTAGGGTATGAGAAACAGCTGGTTAGAAGCAGTCAGTAGTATCCCAAAAATTTTAGGAGTTTTAGCAGTTCAGTATGCATTAGTATGAAATACGTCCTCAGGATTATCAGGTAGCAAATCACGACATGGCTCCCAACCACAGCTATGTGTGCCGCTACTTCTCTATCATCTATTACATGATTTTAGCTTAGTTTGTCCTTCTTTTAAACCTGCAGGCCCTGTCACTGACGCCAGCGGTGGAGCCACTGCTTGACTT
>NW_009258671.1:4681014-4686363 GCF_000687185.1 Egretta garzetta | reverse complement strand
AGCAGGAGCACAGCCAGTTCCCTCTGCACGCTGTGCCCCCTGCACCAAGCTGGATTACAAGCAACACAAAACCCAGCGCTGATCAGAAAACATGCAAACACATCTAGAGGCCCCGTCTTGCAAGATACGGGGCACACTAAACTCCCAGTGATGTCAAATGGGAGCTGAGAGCACTGAACATCTTTCAGGTAAGACAGAGGTAGTGGCACAATGGCTGGAGAAGATTGGGATCCACTGGATTTAACACAATCTGTCAGTTAATCCTATGGGAAATGATTATCGACATGGTATGAAAACACAGAGATGGCTGAAGGGTACAAAGGTGAAGGTTTGAGGAAGTTCTGAAGAAATGAATGAATGTATTATGATACACTAAAAAGAGAAATAATACCTTCTGGATGCTTCAAAGGAAGGTTCGGTTTCATTTACACTGTAAGTTATGGTAAATGCCATTAAGTAAGCAGAAAATATAGAGAATAACATTTTGTGCAAGTTTTCTATACAGGAAAACTGGAGTTAAGTACATACTTTAAGAACTCAACATCACTGGGGTTTTTTTTTGTTTTTAAAGGGAAAATAAACAAGGTCTAATTAAAAGTATGTGACTGTTCTAAATAGAACAGCT
This sequence comes from Egretta garzetta, assembly GCF_000687185.1. NCBI lineage: Eukaryota > Metazoa > Chordata > Aves > Pelecaniformes > Ardeidae > Egretta > Egretta garzetta. The sequence goes on along the minus strand of NW_009258671.1, from coordinate 4,685,738 downwards.
TCATATCTATACTGCGTAGTGGCTAAACAGGCAAGTTATGTTGTTAGAAAATGTATTAAAAATCAAAAGTGTTTTGTAAAACCTATTAAAAATAAATTCTTAATATTCCCTGGGAATATAAAAGGTTGACAAGCAATTAAGTTAGCTTCTCCACACAGTTCTGCCAGTGACCTGCAAAAGTTGGTAACTAATGTCACTTTTCTCCTGGAGCAAAGGTAAGCTTTGCAGATACGATTTTGGAAGGTACAAACACACTTTTGCATCAGAACATCTTTTGAACCTGTTTATAGCGGTAAGGCTGCATCAAGCCATGCACTACAACATCTAGGCTTTTCTTGTCAACCTCCACTTCATAAGGATCATATCCACAAAATACATTTTGAAGAACATGCAATGACAGTAATGACATGAATGATTTTGCAGCTCCCTCTGTTTGTTAATTGACTTATTAACAGTGTTGAGGGCATGGAATGGCAGTCAAAGCAGTTCTGGACCAGCGATGGTGCTCGTGTCCAGGCGTGGCGACAGATCACTGCAAAGTGCAAAACCTAAACCAGTAAGTTTATGCCAGGTAAATGGAAACAGACATTAGAAGGAACTAGAAAAAGAATATTAATGTGTTATTTGCCTGACTTAAAAAAAACCCAAGCAAACAAATCCTCCCCTCCCAAGCCTACAAATCCTCCAGATGTAATATTTTACTGCTGAGACAGAAATGTCTGCTTGCCTGCTGGGATACCAGTAACTGCAGCTGCACGCGTGAGCAGAGGATCCAAGTCTGGCAAAGGGCATAAAAATTCTAATCACAGAGCTGTCATAATGCCAGACTCACTTATTAAGCATCTTCCCAAAATGCCAGAACTCAGACATGTTGCTTTCTGTGCTGCACGTCAGCTCTCTAAGAACTTTGATAATTCATGCCTCCTAAAGCACAAGCAGTTTGTTCTCTTCATGCACCAATTGCCAGAGAAGATATTACATCAGAGGTGAATAAGCCCTGTTGGTTATCTCAGAAGGCTGAGAGAGCCATAAATTGAGGCTCAAGACAGACATTGCTCCACCAAATTTCATCCTTTATTCAGCAGAAGCTTCCAGTCTTGTCTACAATGGAAAAAAGTTACAAGAAAGCAAAAGATGGAGTGTAATGAGAGATTAAAAAGAGGTCAGAAATTTGGTCAAACCAAAAAAAAAAAAAAGAAGAAAACCTAAATTTCTTTTATTAAAACACCCCAAAATTCTATCAGCAGAGCATTGCAATGGTAGAGAAAGGGATAATGCTTTCATGTATACATTTGGGAGTGCCCTCTGAAGTACAATTTAAGAAAAACTGGGCACAAGCCTTTGCAATTCCATATCAGATTTAATATGCTTGCCACTATAATCAGATAGATTATCTGAGTGAGCAAGGACTGATGTTAAGATTTCAGTTTCTTAAACTCTTCTTTCGTGGTTAGAAATTTCATTTCAAGCTTAGCTTGACAAGTACACTTTAATTCTTCCAAATTATGAGTGAGATTTCTGTGAGAACCCACGTTCATCAATAAACTCATGAATTAACACGTATAAGACCTTTGCTGAGGCAAGGCCTTCACAAATAAGGGGATTAAATATTTGGTCTTGTACTTTATTACCCTACTGAATCTGAAACAGTGATGCGATTGCAGGGCATGGGTGTAGGCTTAAACTGAAGCTCCTGAGGTTTCTAAAAAGAGTATTTTATTTGCCTGCTGGGATTAGTTATGTTTGCACTAATTTCTTTATTTATTGAAATGTGGCTGTTTATACTAATTTTTATTCTGCACTACAAAATATACATATTCCCCAAAATGGGGCGTGGTATGTTAAGTCTGAAATGGTAGGAAAGGCCAAACTGATTAGATTGATTATTGATTTTTATAACATTGTTAATATATAAGCTGAAATAATACAGAAATTAATTTAAATCAAGGTTTTAAGGAAAAGTCAAGAAGAGACCTTGTTGAAGTTTGGACAACTTTTATGCTAACTCTGGACATTTTACAATAGACTAATGCACCTCTAAGCAGGCCCAGACTCCCTCAACTTACAAAAAGAAAACGGAGGAGAAAAAAGGGATACAAAATCTCTAGGATACTACTGTAACGGTGGTATGAACCATTTCCTCTGCTAATGTATGCAAGAGATTTGGGGCAAGACAAGGACTGGTGATCTACACAAATACTATCCAGCAGTTTGGAGGAATTTATTCCCATCCCCGCAACCAGCCAGAGCAGCACAGCAGCTCTAGCAGGTGGGCTGGCTTTGGCTACTGACATTTATCTGGCCGACCATTTATCCATCTGTGGATAAAATGCCCTTCAGTGTTTTCTATCAGTTACTGTGGTTGCAACCTTTTGGTAAGTAGTTGCACTTGTAATCCTTCTGAGGGGAGTGTTGACTTTTCCTAATTTTTCTTGAAGCCTTCCATAGCTTGAGGGCAGAACAGGCCATTTAGGAGGATTGATTTTGTAATTCTTGTGTTTCCCATCCTTTTCACTTAGTACACAACAACCTGTTTGCACAGAAACCAGTTCAATGTACAGAAAAGGTATACAAAGTGAAGGGCTTTCACTTAGCCACTCTTCTTCGCTTGGCGGTCTGAGAAGATGGTGCTGACTGGCTCAGTATGGATGGGGAAATACATGTGTCTGCATATTCCCCACATCTGTCCCTGTATAGACTTAACAACTCAGATCTGAAACAGGCTCAGCTGAATCACTGCATCCAGCTAGCCTCATGCTTTGGTGTTTAAGAAGTCTCTCTGGCTGGGTGCTTACTGGGAAAACAAAAAGCCAGCTCCTTCTCTAAGATTTGTAATGTATCTGAGGCATGTTTCATATAACTGGGAAGAACTGAGATCTGGCCCATAAGATTTGCCCTGGCCAAGGTCACTTGCAGAAAGGTACACTAACATGCCTTTTTTCCCTGAGATCCCAAACTGGTGACAACCCTGGCAGCGGGACAGACAGCTCTCACTGTAGTCAACCGCAAGAGCAATGAGATGTTCAAGCCCCATGATGGGCTTTCACAATGATGCATTGTGATATTACCCCAATATAACTGGGGCAGAAGTTTGATCCATCGTTACTATTACTATGTTGTTATACCTGAATTTGTTTGGGAATTCACCTAGCCTGGATTTCATCCCTGGATCAGTAGCTGCGTTAGTCATGCATGTGGAATCACATGGAAAGGGATTTAAGAGATCAAATAGGACCTTTGTTATGGTTTTGTAAAGTATAGGATCCACTTAGTTAAATACCTGAAGTATCCTTCTGTATTCATCTGTCTGTCAGGCAGTCTGAAATTATCAGCAAAACATAACCATGTTTGCATCAGCTATATCACAGTACCACATTATAGTTTGCAATGAAAAAAAGTCACTCGGTAAGGCCTGAGATGCTTGCTAAAACCTGAGTTACCTGTTTGGTTATGCACAGACTGCTAATCAGCTGAAAATATGACCTTAATCCCTCTTGAAGAATGTGAAACTTAAATATTATTTCAAAATCCTTCTCTAGTATCTTCCTAAGATTTCTCTTTTTGTCTAATCTTCCCAAGATTCCATATCTTTCTCTAGGACAAAACTGATTCTTTCTCAAATATATATTTGAAAACCATTGTGAGAATAACTTCAAGGTACACTCTGCTCACTCCTTGTATTTTCTTAAACCACTCAGAAAAAAACCTGCCTGATTGTGAAGTCAAAATCTCCATTATAAATCTCAGAGAAATTAACTGTGCTAAGTCACATATCCTTCTTCCTTCAAAGCTTAAACTCAAATATAATTAAACGAAAGTTAGTCTTGCCTTGGCTCCAACTGTACCTGCTACTCCAGTGAGATCATAAGTTTAGAATAGCAGACAGTGAAATATGTCTGGGGAACAAAAAATACCACGCATACTAACACAGGAAAAGCAAAAATATCCAGCCTGCAACATTGCTGTAAGAAAAAAGATGACAAAGGAGGTTACTATTCAAGGGATGAGGCAACAAAGTATTGGTCTCTGTGACAAAATTCACCCTTTGTCCTCAAAAAGCTAATTAAGAAGAGTTTGGCTTGGTAGTTTTAAGGGAACAGAACTGATCTTTAACACAGAACAAGCACATCTCTTCCACAGCCTTTGCCCTGCCTAGGCTGGAAGAGTGGTGGCTGCCCCACCGAGCCTCTGTGGGAAGTTCTGATTCACTGGGCTGAATCCACGTGGACCCCGAGGCCTGACCTCACTAGCAGTTCCATCTTCAGCAACAGCTTCTTCAGAGCCTTTAGTCTTTAGGTATTCCGAGTCCTCAGGCTGCTTTCTGAACGTATTAGCGGGAAGAGTAACGCTGACTTCCATAGGCAAGGCTTGGGTAGTTAACAGGGAAGGGGAAAAGCATTGCTCTCGTGTTATTAGATCAACTTTTTTTTTTTTTTCCTGCTAGCAGCAGCATCACTGAGTGGGAAAGACAGCCTTTCCTGTCTGCTGGTACCCCACACATACCACTCGACTGAAGAAGCTCCAGCCCATCATGCTTTCACAGGCGTGCGCAGTAGCAGCATAGCAATGCTGATTTCAATTATAGTGAGTACCGTAAATCCAGAGCCAACTCCCACCACTGAAGACTATTGGCTATTGGGTAACAGGAATAGTATATGCTTTCTATTCAGGTCATTCACTAGGGCTAATATATTAGATATTAATCACCAGAGTATCCTCTTTCC
>NW_009258671.1:4653624-4680963 GCF_000687185.1 Egretta garzetta | reverse complement strand
GAGGCGGTCCTCTCTGAACCATGAACAGAGAACAGCAATGAAAATCCTTCATAATTTCGCAGGTGATGCCTTCCAGAGAAGATCTGGGTGGTGATAATCATTTAACATGCAGTTCTGAGACATGAAGTTTACATTTCTCACAGCAAAACCCAACTACCTCCTTCTTAAATGAATACAATAATTAATAGCTCTATGAAACATACTTGCTCCAGTGAACTTTTCCCTCCAGCGTCTGCATCTCTCCCAGTATAGCAAGGAGAAGTGATGACTTGCCACAGCCAACTTGACCCACAATCATTGTCATCTGACCTATAATAATAATAATAATAATAATAATAATAATAATAACAAACACATTTTCAAAAAAGAAAAAAAACCCAATTCCACTCAAGTCCACAAGGCCCAACTAAATCTAGTTCCAGAGCACTTGAAATAGTTGGTCAAATTTGTTAGCATCTAGTACATAAATGGGCAATATTGCATGTATTCATCTATGGAAATGTACACTAACAGGCAGTACAAGTATACACGAATCTCTGAAGGAATGAGACTATTGCTTTGACAGACATTATCATACATTTTATGGGAGTGTGTTAGACTATGGAAGTTATTTAGGGTCAAATGATATCAAGTGCGAAGTGATTATTCAGACCATGGCTCCATGAAAAGTAGCCAGTCTAAAAAGTGTCTGCAACTGAAAGAAGGTACATTGCTCTTTTCTGCTTTGCTGTACTCCTCCTTCCCCCACTACCATTTTCCTACCTTCAGTCCTACTCTGGACAGGCAATGGTGCTTCTCAGATTTTCCCATTAACTAATTGAACTCACTAACTGTCCTAGCTAGTGCATGTGCCATGTAAGCTTCTCACCAGCTGGGGAGTTAATGGTCCCATTCCTTCTAAAGGAGGTAAAATCTTAGGCTGGCTCGCCCAGCTTCTAAAACCTACGGCCTTAGATTATGAACTCCTTGGAGAAATGACCTGCTGGTGCTGTACGTTGCACTGGGCCAGCACAAGGAAGTGTTGTTTATCCATGTATAGGATACCTAATGCTACAGTGAAACAAATTATATAGACTTTGGGCTTATGTATAGCACTTCGGAATTAATTAATAACAGTGTGATATCGAAGATGTGTCAACCTAACGTAATAAGCTATTTTAAAACTAAGCACTTGATAGGAAATAGAAATAAAATTTATGAATATTTCATAACATGCAATACCAACAGACAGTGCTAGGAATTTTACAGTGCTGCTGCTGCTACTACTACTACTACTACTAATAATAATAATAATAATTCTCTACTTTTCTCCCTTTCTACATAAGTCTTCCAAAACAAACCAATGCTTTGTAAACCTGTGAAACTCCTGTGAAAAAGACATTGAGGGTGCAAGAAATGACAAGTGCTCAGCTGGACAAAGAGAAATTCACTGAAAGATAAATTCATCAAGGATTTCTTGACAAACTGCATGAGGCCCAAGGAATTCTCTGAGATTAAAATAGTTGTGAACTGGGAGACTGTAATGTTGAAGAATAGTAGAAGAAGTATAATATATTACTGCAGTGTCCCTGTGCACCTGCTGGTAGCCAATGCTGGAAATAAAATACTGAATTAGTTGGACCCTTGGTTCAAACAAGTCTCGAGTTCTCCCTCTTTCTTTCTTTAATTTGTCTATTAAAAATAATAATGATTTTTTTGCAATGATCTTTTTCATATTTATTCTTACTCTTGACTTTATGCCTGCTATTATAAAATTATATACGCTATATAGGTATATAAAAACCATGTAATTTTTATTTATTTATAGTACGTTAGGTTAATGATATAGCTATATGACCAATACAGTTCATGAACTTGTATACAATTTTAACCTTCATTTTTTCTTATAAAATTCTAAATACGTGGTTTTGTGCTTCTCACAAAATCAAGAAATGGAATTAGTAGTAAGTTGGTATTACGCATTTCATGTTTAAGTTAAGTTGTGCATTTATCCTACCTGTTGGGATTCTGATGTTTATGTTGGACAATGTAGCTAAACCACTTCCCCATGAAAAGTATCCATTGGTCACCTACAAAAAAAATTACCACATGTCAGATACACAAACACATGAGGAGAAAAATATAGAATGTCTAGTTTGGATTTAAAATATGTTACTAAAATAAACCTGTGATTAATATACATGGTAAGGTATGCTTGTATGCAAAAACACCCCCAGTTAGTAAAGATTGCTGAACTCACAAAAGTTTGTGAGTAAGTTATATGCACAAATACAAACACTGTATGAAGTGCAATAAAGGGATGATCTGGAGCTGAACTCTATTTACCAAATACTTTCATTCTGTCAAGTATAAGATTAAAGACTAAGAATAATGATCACAAGACCTCACAGGTGATAATCTAAATAGCGTAGTTTATCAAGGAATGAACCGTTCCGCATATTGTGATATGTGGCCCCTTGTGGATGTATTCCCAAAGTACGAATTGAATATTCACAAGGTTTATGCTAGACGTAAGAAAAAAGTTCCCCAGTAGATCCTAGACTTTTTGTGCATACTTCTTTTGGAGTTGGCAGGGCCATGAAACATTCTTTGCACAGAGCACATATGCGGGTAAAAGTTGGCCAATGTGACTTAAAATAATGTCATAATAAATGACATGTCTGAATAAATTACATGTCACAATAAATGTCAAAATTTTTTATCTTGGTTCTAAGAGTGAAAGAGAAGCGCATGAAGGGAAAGTCTAAAAAATTTGTATTAATTTCTGCATATCAGATTATCTAGGTTTTGTTCCTTTAGATTCGTGATGCCTCTTTGTTTCCTGAGAAGATGGGGAATAGCTATAAAGAGCTGGCCTGAAGCAAATACTTCTCACTTTAAGTTTGGCTACAGTGCTAATTCATTTAAGGGCTGGTTCTTGCAATGGACAATTTGCCTTTGAAAGAACAGAAGCCATTGGGCACTATCTGGTACTGCTGCAGGAGGACCTGCTCCTTGTAAAGAATGAGACAATGTTTTCAAACCACCTTGATTGCGATATCATCTATCTCCACAGGACGTGTTTGCTTCCTTGTTGGCTGTTCGTAGCTTTCAAGCTGATACCTCAAGGGCTGCCTCCTGTTGATGGCCTTGGTGTGCTACATAGTGAAATGAAGAAAGGAGAAAAGTTGGAATTCTCAAGAGAGGACAGCATTTGGTTCCCTATAGAATAGAGAAACCTTTCCTTTTCTTCCCACCATTCTAGGTCACAAGAAGAAACCAGAAATATGTGTGATAATACAGAAACACTACTGTGATGCACATACTGTAATGTTTTAAATACCCTTAACTGAAGCACAGGAAATACCTGGTTTTTGGTTTCCCATGCATAACCATCCCAAATATCATCTCTGTCATCCTCCTTAAACCACTAGGTAAGTCTGCCCTACCTGAGGTAGCTCCAAACAAAGCTGTGTCAGTAAAAGTGTAATGGCATGCAGAGTTACCAGTTTGGTTCTTGAAAGCAGAATAGCTGGAGGAGCGAGAAGCATATCAGATTAGCTTGTGCAGAGTACTTCACTAATGCATAATAGTGATTGTGGAGCTAGCTCATTCAGAGCTACCTGGCATATTTGTAAGAGCCACTGTATTGAGCTGAATGGGCGTAATCTTAGTGATTCCTTAGTGCTGTCTACAGCAAATGATTTAACTTTTACAGACATTACTTTTACTTTTCCCTCTCCCCATCACCTAGACTTTGTCTGTTTCTGTAGGGCTGGGCAAAAGATGAACAAGAATGCTGAAACAACAATAAATGCTGAAACAATTTCATTTTTATTTCCTTTACTATAGCTGTTAAGACAGAAAAATAAGAAAAATGTTGGTTTGGGTTGGCAAACTAATTTAATTCAGCTCAATATAAAACTTATTTCGTGCTAATCCTTTCTTTTTGCTGCCATCTTCAAGTTTTAGTCACATTTCAAATGATATATTATCAGTTTGAAATAGCTGAAAAACATCAAAATGAAAAAAAATTCTTTTCCCAAATCATCTACCTTGGATTTTTTTCCCCTCAAATTTTACTCAAATTAATTATATGTTTAGCACTCCAGAAACAGCATTTTGGAATTAATTCCTATTTCACAAAGTTCGGTGTTGTTTTTCCCACCTCCAGTTCTGAATTTCCCAGAGCAGGAATTGGTTCTACCTAAAGGTGCCCAACATAGGATGGGTTGTACTGGAAATACAGTAAGAAACCCATACCCACAGGAAATACACCTGGGCCTTTTTTAAAAACTGAGAAGGATGAATTTGAACCTTGCATAAATGCGTTGGTGTGTTATGGAGTTTTTATTACTACTGGCACTTCAGCAATCCTTAATTTGGGGACCCTTCATGCTGTAGAAACACAAAGATCCTAGCATAGAAGAGGCAAAACTGGGCAGTGTGAGGGTCAGGCTAGACACCAAAACTCCTGAGCCCTATCAGCTAGTCCATTGGCCTTGTACAGGGCTATATGGCCTCTCTGCTTTGAAACTCAGTGTCATAAAACAGAACTTACAAGTCCTGTGTGCTTCTTACAGGATTCATAAGCTACAGAGCTGTCCCCACCTCTCCAGCTGTCATCTCCAATCTCATCACTCAGGAGAAACTCATTCAGCTTCTGTACACTTGAAAGAAAACAGGACAGTGAGTTAAATAAACCCAGGTTTCCATGAGTACATTTCCATTTTTGTGCAGTCCAGCCAGCAGGATGTACCAGAAGTGTTCCAAAACGAGTTAATGGGATACTAAACCCAGGTTTCCATGAGTACATTTCCATTTTTTGTGCAGTCCAGCCAGCAGGATGTATCAGAAGTGTTCCAAAACAAGTTTGGTTTCCTATTGAACAGTCGGCCATCCTGATGGCAAGTGAAAAACTATTTATGTGGAAGAAGGACAGATGAAAATAATTAAGCATCACACTGGTAGCTGGGAATGAAGAGGAGAGCTAGTCATGTGAGTGCCACTAGAGCTCTGTGGGAATGGTTTCCATCTTGGCAGGCTTCTCTCTTCTATGCCTTTCTCATGCCTACATACAGCCAAGATGCATAAATGAGTCATTCACCCACCTACATCCTCTGAAAATGCCAATGCACTAGGTGCGTCCTGAACACAGCTTTTGCATACACTGCATGCAAACAGGACTGAATACTGCACAAATCAGCACAGCCATGGCCAGCCTTGGAGAAACACAGCAACACCTCTCTTTGCCTACTTCTTAAAACTGTCCCTTGGGAAATACAGCACATGGGTTCAATTCATTCTTTGTCACAGAAGGATTTGATCCTCTTTCTGCCCCAGTTCCTTTCAGAGTGCCGTAAGCACCTGGCTCTTCATCATTCTGGGGAAGGGATGAACAAAAGCACCCCCAGGTCATGGTGAAGCCGTTACTTTGCAAAACTAAAATCAAGGTGCATTGAGCCAGAGACTGGGAAAGCAGAAGGACATATGACTTCAGATCAGTGATTTGAACATTAATCTGCAAATAGGAAAGTAGCCCTGTTTCAAAACCTGTCTGAGCATTTTGTATGAAATCATCAATACATGTTCAAGCCACAGAAATACTGGTTAGCAAGAAAGCACTGCTATTACCATTACTTCCTCCTGCCAGTATACCTGTTCCTATCTCTTTTGAAAGGAAAACTTATGTGTCTAACTCCCATATTGGAATTTCAGTCTTACATAAGTGCATCAAGCAAGAACTTATCTTCTTGTAGAAGGTAAGAAACCTCATTCTGATCACCTGCCTAAGAAGACACCAAACATTACTTTGCATTTGAACAAGGACAGGTACCCTCAAAAGCTTTCATGGTACTAGAACTACTCTACAATAAAATAGAGATTCTGACCAAAGTATAAGCACTTAATCATAACACAAACAAGTGCATACTCATATACATGTATTTGATTGATGATAGAGCCATGGAGTGGCCAAGCACGCATTCTTCATTCTTCACTTGGGGGACATGATGTTCATGGGAGAAAGATGTTAGGAAGTAAGTTTGCCAAAGGGTAAAGTTTGTTTTGGCAAATATGGTCTTTAAATAACATCCTGAGTGGTGGCCAGCAGTGCTAAGGAAAATGTACACACCATTTTGATACTAGGGCTATGCTAAACATAGTGCAGAGATTTAGAGGCTGGGATGATTTATAAAAGAGATTTGAGATTTTCCACTAATCAGAAATAATTTTCAACATAGGGAAAATCTCTCATGTGGCCCTGCTGCTGCTTTGATAAAAATAAATATGTTTGGGTTTTTTTTTTTTAAAGCGAGTGTGGTACTGGCAAATGACAGCTGTGGAGCCTGAAGTCCCCTTGACTGCCATATGTTATTATCATTACCCACCAAAAAGAGACAGTGGAAGCAGCGATGCAATACCTTGCCAATGTGCCTCCGTCTTGGCAATAAGGAACTATGTTTCTGGGTGGTAAGATTAGTTCGGTATTCACATCCTGCTAGTGCTTGGCATCTGACGTTACTGCCAGTCAGGTGTCAGTTCATGCCTCTTGGGACATCTTGGCAGTGTGTATGTCTATGTAACTGCCCCATGACCACGACTTTTTCCATACAGACCACTGACGCAACAGCCAAAAGTCTGAAATTTGACTTACTACCAACCAGCTCCCTTGAGATTAAGTGCTCTATAGCCCAGCATGAAGGAAGTTGCTTTGTCAGGCTATTTGCAGAAATAAATGCCCATAACATATAAGTTTCTGATGAAGAAACACATTTTATGAATTCCTTTTTTTTTTTTTTTTAAATCTTTTCCACTTCATGCCAGCTTCCTTGCTGTCCTGCCATGTAGATTCCTAAGCCTCACGGACTTAACTCCCACATGCCCGCTGAACTGTCAAACTTGGCAAAATTATAAGAAGAATGGAACATTTCTTTGTCTCTGCACCATGCAGTAAAAGGAAATGGTTACTCTGATTTCTCTCACATTTTTAAACATCAGAGTCCCACCTCTAAATCCTCTTCCCTGTGAGCAGGCAGGAACAAACTTTTTTTCTCCAGCACCTTCCCTGTTCCATCACCAAACATAGGTGTTCAAGAGCTGGAGAAACTAGAAGGGCCCCTTACCTTATGATAGCCTTGACTGCAAAACGAACCACAGTGGAGAGCAGGAACAGGGGTGTGACAAGGATGTGGAACAGCGACAGTGATGCAAAGGCCTGGGCGGGCTGCAGAGGCTTGTCATTGGTATATGCGTAAGTCACAAAGGTCTGTCACATCAGGAGAAGAGCATGTCAGTATAAAGACTCTTGAAAAAGATGTACAAGGACAGCAAGAATAATATTTTCCTCCACTAAGGCCAATAGCTATATACCTCAATTTATTGGAAATCCCAGTAAACTGAAGAGAAAGGTGTCTTCTATTAAAGTGAAAAATATTTTTAAAACTTGCTAATGATTTCAAGAGTTTTAAACACTTAAGAATGAAAAAATTTTCTTTGTGGAATCAAAGTATTTAGTTTTGTAAAGTTTTGTTATTGATTTCAGGGTTTGGAAGAAACACACAACCCAGAAATTCAGTACAAATCTAATAAATCTTACGGATTTTTTCATAGATGCGGAACTATGGTCATATTTCATCCAATTCTGGTACACACTGTCAGTATACTCTGAGCAATGCCCTCAGAATTTGGTCTATGAAGACTCAATACTGACCAGCATGGCATAGTTCCTCTAGTGCATTAGGCTGAGATTTAAACCTGGCCAGAGGACAAGCAAAATTTGTTTCTCCTTAAACTGCAGAGTACCCTTTCTTGAAAGCTGAAATGGTGGCTTATAATGCATTTTGAAACAGGAATTATTTTTGCTGCTAGAAAATAGAAAAGCAAAGCCACGCAAAAACCCTTCAAAATGAGAGCTTCTCAAAATGGGTCTTCTTTCAAGTTGCAATGATTATTTTTGTTCTTTCTTATAGTAATTTTTTTTTTTTACCCAGTCCAAACCACAGCTAGTGAAGTACCAGCTCAGGGAATGGGCACTTCCAGTGTCTTGCTATCCTACAGTTAGCAGGAGCTCATTAACTCATCTGCAAGTTTTATGAGGAATATGGTCTACAGTCTACAATGGTGTCCTTTCTTTCTTTCTCTCCCTCTCTTGCCCTCTCCCTTTTTATAAGGAAAAGTGAAAAAACCCCATTTCTTACTGCAAGAACAGCTGCTATTGGTATGGCCGCATTCATAAAAACTGTGAAAGAGAAATAAAATAGGCATCAGATTATAAGAAACAAGAAAAAACAGTTTTACAATTAGTTGTATGGCACTAGAAGAATCCAATTTTTTCCAGTTCCAGTAATTAAAACTCCCAAAGGAAAATTCCTCTGCAGGAAGAAATTGCCTTCCATGACAGAGAGAGATCTTAAACACAAGAACAAATAAGCCAAGGAATTGTCTCATTGTCTCACTTTCTCAACTGTCTCAATTGTCTCATCTCTATGCTTTAGTGAACTGGGATAAAAAGTTTTATGTGCACAATTATTACGCAACACAACCAAAACATTACCCTCTCAGCTCTTGTACATTACAGGAAGTACAGTTTCTTTCAGACACTAATTTATCTTTGCTGTAATTGGAGCTGCTGTTATCTGGAGCCTCCTTACTATAAAGCCACTCATAACTGTAATGTCATAATGAAGGTGACAGAAAACTTATAACAAAAAAAAAAAAACCAACAAGAAATGCTCTATATTTTCAAGTTTCTGTGTTATATAGTTGTCATGCCTTTTACTTGTAATTACATCCCACACACACAGAAAAAGTGTCATAGGAACAGCTGTATCTCGCTTTAGCTGAAGTCCGGAGGAATGCTGACATGAACAGGATCCTCTTCTGAGAGCTAAAAACATAGTTACTTACTGGAAAGAGAAGTATGAAGTGCAAAGGTTTTGAGACTGGTCAGTTCCTTCATTCTCGTTTCTTCCACACTAGTACAAAATATGTGCTCCCAGGCATACAGCTTTAATAACTTAATGCCTTTTAGTATCTCATTGGTTTTCTTTAATCTCTCAGTAGAATAGTCCTTCATTTCAAAAGAAAACAAGGATAAGAAATTGATAATTGTTTTTAGTTTTAATGAGAATGTTCTTTTCCTTTCAATTCTGTTGTAAAATTCATTAAAGATTTGGGGGTTTGGGAGATTTTGTACAGGCTTTCAGTTGTCATACTGAGTAAAGCAATATACAGTTCAATGGTTTTTTGAAGATATGAAAGTGCTTACAATCATGAGGGGAAATTAAGTGACACTGCTCCGAGAAGAAAAATAAAACAAAACATCCAAATCCTTCAAATAGAGGATGAAACTCAGAGAGATGGATTACCAGGTCAATGGTGGCCAGAACAATAGACAGATGACTACATGTGTGTAATTGCTGATACAAGATTTATTCTGGGATTCATGCATAATGGCAATGAAACTAGGCAAGATGTTTACTGATACGTTTAACTAATTGCCCCTCACCAGAAAACAGTAATCATAAGTTTTGTAAAATCATAATCCAAAAGATGTTACGAGTCAGATGGACTCAGAAAAGAGCAAAAAGAAAGATTCAGACTATTCTGAAATTATGCAAAGATAAATCCTCTGCTGATACAAATTGGCACAACTCAACAGGATTGAAGTGTGCTGAAGATTAGATCCACGCACGTATAATTTACTTACTGAATATTAAGATAACAAGGATCTTTAAATATTTGAAGACTCAAACATCAAAGGCTGATTAAAAAAGTTCAAGGATCATGAGAATAAAGTTAAAAATTAGACAAAGTATCAGAAAACATTTCTAATTGGTGAACTAAATTAGACATCAAAATAAACTTACAGCACTGAAGAACCTACAATAGATACTAATCCAGCAATGCCACTTGACTTTTAGGGAATACCAAAGTTTGGGGTGAGAACATAAAGTCTCTAGCCATTTCAGAAGGGGTTGTACACATTCTTTAATACTGTCCTCCTATAATTTGTCAGTCATTTGTACTGTTTGTTAACGTCCCATAAAATACAATATCTGAAGGTAGGAATAACATGCTTTCATAGAATCAAATTCAGATGAAACCAAGCTAGCTGGGTGAAACTCTACAGAGAAGGCAGGTCAAAGCCCAGATACTTTTTTCAGATTCTTGTCTGACAAGATCGAGATACTGAGCCACAGAAAAACAGAAAGGGAGGGACGATGGAATTAAGGGACAGCTTGCCCAGACCTCTGCAATGAAGGTTCACTGGCAACAAGGACCCCTGGTTCCCTGTTTGCACTTCTGGATTGCAAATGTCACTGAAACGATTTACTTACCAGAGTGCTCTTCTGAGCCTCAGCCAACTTTGTAGCTATGAAGTACTGTATCGGAGCTAACAGTACAATGACAGCGGCACCGACCAAGGCACTGACTCCAAGTAAATTATAGAGTAGGATCACACCCATTATTATCTATGAAGAAAAGAGCAACACAGAAAAAAAGGAGATTTCAATATGGCAGAATGATAGCAAGAAAAAAAAATGTTCTTCTAATAAACAGTTAAATGGTTTGTAGGAATCAGCTGAGCCCGTACTTCAAAGGTCACGTTCGGAAAGTGTGGGAAATGAACCCAGAAGCCTTTATTTTTGACATTAACTGCGTAGTTTGCGTTAGTGCCTGGTGCTCCTAATTCCAGATTAGGTTTCCACAGAACTAAAGACACACTGAAATGATGATGCTTGCCCCAAGGCTCTTTACAGAACCACTGGCCTGAAGTCTTATTTACACTAGGCCTCCTTACATCACTCTGGCGGTATTCAGAGGTCTTAGGACAGTCATGAATCAAAATTGCATTCTGTCATAGCGGTCCTCTTGCAACGGCAGGCAGAGGCACATCTAAGACAGGCACTGACGCATGACACAGATGTGCTGGGAGTGACACAAACCTGAGCTTGTGCATCAATACCAAGTAGCTCTGTAGGAAAGTACCAAGATGCTACCTTAGCATTACAAAGAGTTCAGGAACAATTCCCGCAAAGGTTTACCAGGAAAAGGCTCTGATGCAACTACCATGATCTGGTTCCTGTGTTAACACAAGCTCTACTACGTAAGTATTTTCATAAACAGCTCCACTTTATGGTACAGAGACATCCGCAGTAACAGGACATACAGAAGTAGTTCCTTACTTTGTATTTTTGCAATCTCTTCAATGAGTCATCTGTGTCTTTAAATCTGCCTTCTTATTATACAGTATCAGAAATAAGAATCAGTGGAGCTTAACATTTTGAAAGCATTATTTAGCTTTTCAGGCTTCTTTAATGTAAATTAGCATACCTAGGTGCCATTTTCTTAGCAGAATAATATGAGGTGACAGGTAGCAATTTGTACTTGAAGTGACCTGAAGCCCTTACTGGGGGCCTGATACTGTAATGAGTTTTTGTTCTTGATAACAGGCCATAATTGGTAGATACACAACATATTTTCTAAGACTCACCGCAACCTCCAGCCGGCTATGGCTACATTGGCTCGCACTGGAAGGATAAATGTTCAGTATTTGATACAAGTTGGTCTGCTCGAAGAGGGAGCAGCCTCGACAATCTTGGGACATCCCTGGAAGCTCAAGTCCTTTGCATAAGGCAAGACAGGGCAGTCTCACCACTTTTTCCAGAGTAGTATAGTTATAATCCAGCTTATAGCTACCAAGGGTTAGTTTTTTCCCTCTTTTTTTTCCAAAAAGCTAATCAGGCAGAAAGACATGTTACCACAACAGCAGTGTCATTGGTATCAGTTGCATAACACTTTGAGAAGGAAATAGTAAGTATTCTCCTTTCAATTTTACGGTTGGATCAGAGGTGCAAGGTAATTGTTATGAGCTAAGGAGCAGAAGGAGCCCTCTATAGCTTGGGCCACAGGTGCTCACTCGCCAAGTTCCTCAGCAGGGGCAGATTCATGGGTGATGCTATGCTCGTTCCTGGACAAAACTATGGTGAAGCTATCCCTGTGTTCCCTGTCTCCTGATAGCCTGAAGGTGAACTACAGAAGCCAGCAAAATCATCAGAAGCTTCCTCAAACCAGCCTTTTACAGCAGTGGTGAGGAAAGCCATTACATTTCTACAGTGTCTGAGACAGACACTTTAGTAAAGAGAAAAATGAGTGGTGAATTTAGGCTACATAAAAGTATACACTAGCCACAGGAAATCAGGCCATCTGTTCATTTAATAACTTTCAAAGTATTAACAGCAGCACTTCCAAATAATCCTGGATATGAAACAGTGATTTAAAATGAAGCCCTCTGTACTATTTGTAACTTCAGTTGCCAAGCAAACTTTTTTGTCTTTTCCTCCAAAAATTATTTTACGACTTTCTAAACTCTACCCCATCCTAAAATAGACACATAAAACCAATATTTTTTTCCATTATTAGTAGTAATATTGCTGACTGTTATGATAGATTACTGATATTGTTCCAGGAATTTCAGCAAAACAGATATGTTATAAGAGTGGCTTCTATCCCTTTTTAAACTTGTTTAATGTCGGCAGGATCACCTGTAGGTAAGGACCATGCCAGCCTCACCCGAAGCTAAAATTTTGAAGGTGCTACAGGAATCCAAGCTTTATGGAAAATCAGCATGGCTTAGGTCATTAAGTTGTTTCACACTTTTGAAGATTTCTTTCAGGCTAATAATTTTTACCTTTCCTTCCTACAGATTTGCCTATGATCTCTCCCAGCCTTGTTAAGAACCAGATGTTTACAGTAACCAAGCTTCTTTAGATGAAAGCTCCTCTGAGCATTCTGAGCAGCACGCTGTCGGTGCTGCTGTCAGTCACTGAGAAGGATTCAATTGCTTTTTGCTTCTGCCACAAAACGCAGTTACAAATGGACACTGCAAATGCAGTACTTGGCGCTGGTCAGATGCCTGTGCTGCTGCTGTGTGGCAGAAATAAAAGCAATGACTTGTGTCAGTAGTGGAAGAAATATGAGCAGGCAAAGGATGGCAGGTCATCATTCCTAAAGTCACAGACCATATCCATGACATGGAAATCCTGCTCAAAAAAATCCTCCCTCTTTGCCAGCCCTTGGAGAGACAGCCTCCCAGCCCTTGGAGGAGACGATGGGCCAGGTTTCTGCTCATAGTCCTCCTGGCAAATGAGTGTGAAGTCCAGGTTCCCCTCTGGATTTTGTAGTGGTCTCACAGACATATACTCTTTTCAACCAGGTTGGAGGATATCTGAAATCAGGCCCTTACTTTGATGCTCTACCTGAACAGGCATTGCCCACAGATTGGGGCACAGGAACAAGAACCACATTAATTGATTTGTTTCTATGGCAACCAAGTTATTGATTTGTCCCAGTGTCATCTCTCCCATGGACAAGTTGGATGTGGAAAGCCTCAGGATCTTATTATATATCATTGCCTGTGGGAAAGGAATAAAATGGAAGATATGAAAATGATATCATTATAAAACAACAGTAGCAGCAGGACGTTTCAAACAGCAGTATCAGCCTTTGATAGCCTTTTTCCCACTCTCCCACCTGAGACTGGGTGAGAGATGGAGACAGGGTGAGAGAAAGCATGAGAGAACTGGCTTTAAAAAAAACTCCAATTCCTCTTAAAAGGTTTGTTGCTTAATGCAGCTCTAAAATAGAATGAAATGACAGCAAAACATCAAAATTTAGGAGATTGGGCAAAGGTCTTTTTAAATAAACGTTTCATAGTATCATAGGATCATAGAATACCAGGTTGGAAGGGACCTCAAGGATCACCTGGTCCAACCTTTCTGGGCAAGAGCACAGTCTAAACAAGATGGCCCAGCACCCTGTCCAGCTGCGTCTTGAAAGTGTCCAGTGTGGCAGAGTCAACCACTCCCCTGAGGAGATTATTCCAATGGTTGACTGTTCTCATTGTGAAAAATTTTCCTCTCATGTCCAATCAGAATCTTCTCAGGATTAACTGGTGCCCATTACCCCTTATCTTTTCCATGTGACTCCTCGTGAAAAGGGAGTCTCCATCTTCTTTGTAGCCACCCTTTAAATACTGGTACACAGTGATGAGATCACCTCTGAGACTCCTTTTCTCAAGGCTGAGCCTCCTCACATTTGGTGACCCTGCTTTTCTGTGACACTGTCTGTCAAAGAGATCCTTGTTTCTGAAAACATAGTTAAACTCATGCTATGATGTTCTGATCAGGGTGGGTATGTATTCTTCTGGGTTTCTTTCCTTTACCTGGCCATCTGTTTCCATAAGATTTGTAGGAGCTTAACAAGGTTTAAAATCAGGGCTTATATCTACCAGAACTTTACAGACAAATATTCTGAGCCCAGTTCACAGTTATGACCAAATATCAAATGCTGCAGCTTCAAGGAAGTTTCTAAAATAATTTGTGCTCTTTGCCCTGTTCTGTCCATGAGCAAGGTAGATCCTTGTAGAATTAATCAGAAGTGCCTACAGACTGTGGTGAATTATATCAGTTGCATATGGTCCTAGGAGTCCCCATTTTGGCAAGTGAGACTCGCAAAAGCACAAGGAAGTAATCAGGTACTCTTTCTTCACCAAGTCCGTACCATCTATCCTGGGAGAAGGCAGAAAATGTTTGAACCAGCTACATCAATCACGATGGGCACAAAACCCAGGAGCTTCCAAGCCGAGATGATATTCCTGTTGTTAGTTACACCTGGGCAAAACCTCAGTTCCAGCTTCTGTTTTTGCACACAGCGCTACTGCTGTCTGTGGAGCTTGGTTTGCAGAGATCCCTGCTACAAACCCACCCACGTTCTGAGCTGGAGCTGCTGGCTCCAGTTCATAAACACAACTTTCACAGAGGGTTAATGGATGCTGGTTTTAGAGACACAGTTTTGGAGATGAATCACTCCTGTCCCATCCCGCAGGGCTCTGTGCAAAAGGGCATAAATATTCAGAATCACCACTCAAGGACAGTGTTCCTGTAAAACATAGCTCAGCCAAAGATACTCTGCAGATGACTGTTCACAGTCAGCAGAAGTAACCTCATAAGCAAATGAACAAAACAGATGCAGAGCCAAAATGATACTGCTTATCTCCATATACCTGACATCATCTGCAAAGAGATGTTCTCACATGCACAGACTGAGCATTAGACTTCTACATGTTAGTATGATGTGTTTAGTTTTTTAGCAAAAGTGATTCTAGCACCAGTTTGGCTGTGTCAGTGATATTACTTTTTCCAGTTTTCTGTATAAAAACACAGTGCATATCTTCTCTCAAACAACAGCTAACTGAGTCTTCAGATAAAGAACAAGACAAATGAAAGCACGAAGCTGGAGCTATTATTAGTGACTTTCTTGGCAGATCACGGGAACGTCTTTGCTCACCAACAGAGCACCTCGCAGGTTGATGCCAGTTTCTGTAGTCACATAGTAGGATGCCTGCAGGAATGTCCTCTGCAAGATAAGGGCCAGGAAGAGAAGAACTGCCAAAACATAAACATTCCTGAGGAATTCCTCTGAGGAAAGATATGAATTTGATGGATCCTTCACCTGAAAAGAAAGGAGAAAATTATGAAAGTGGCGTAGGAGGGATTGTATATTCTTGAGAGACTGGAAACAAGGAAATTCAGTCATTGTATTAGAATAAAAAATATTGATGGTGTTATGGAAAAGTTATGGAAATTAGATTTCTCACTGTCCTGTGCATCAAAATCATTTGGATACAAATCAAATACTCTGCTCATGTTCCAAAGACTTAGGATCTTAACTCCTAGCCGTTCTGAAATTAATTGCTTTCATCAGAAAATGTCAACGAGATCACCATATTTACCTTCGTTTTAGTTTCTCCATCAAATTCTGATGATTTGTACAATGGAAATCCTACTCAGTAGAAAACTAAGCTCATTCCACCTGCACTGTGAAGAAGCTGCAAGAAAGTATTTTTTATTTTATGGGATTAGTTGCTTATGTTGCATTTGTATAGTATGGAAACAATTCCTCCCAGAAGTATAGTCTATGATGCCTGTGAATTCTGAATAAAATAAAAATATATATGCCAGTATCACCCACAAAATGAGGTTTAAATGCCTCCACAGGGGAAAAAAAAAGTCTTGTTTAAATAACTTTATTTGTTTTCCTTTCCAGTTTTTATGTTCACTGTGCTGCTCTGTTTCAGGCAGAAAAGGAAACAAATATACCAAAATACTGCAAGGAAGGCTGTTCCTTTGGTATTTCCGATCCAGCTGGAAGCAGGATGTACTGAAACTCTTACAAAAAAAAAAAAAAAAAAAAAAAAGAAGAAGGAAAAAGCCTGATCTACTGAAATACCCAGCCTGATTCTGAGATGAAAGGTTTGGGAAATACTGGAAAGTCAGCCACATACCTACCCCCCTTGAAGATTCCTTCACCGTTCTGGATTACTGCCATCCACCACGAGTCTGCAGGCAGGAGAGAGGTGCTCCGAGCAGGCTCACCTCACGGCAGTGACCCCAGCCTCTCCACACCACATACTTGTCCTGCTGCCATGGGCAGCTGATACCCAAAAGGTGTCTATAAGCACCTAACAAGGTGTTTCAAAAGGTCCAATGTCTGTAAGACACCTTAAACCCCATTGAAATAATAGGACTAAGTTGCTCAACCAGCCCAAGACTCTGAAATTAGGGTTGCTTAAGCGCACGACTGGTCAGATAAATGTTACTTGAAGACTCTTCTCTTAACGTTCTGCTGCATGTAACTTCCCTACATGTACACAGTGGGGATATCAATAATAAAACAGCAGTTGCAGATACCTTTATCGATGCGCATAGAGTTCTCAGGAATTAAGGGGGAATAAGCATAAAATGCAATTAATTCACATTCATTGAAACTAGACACAATTTAAAGGAGAAACACATAATAACAAGAACAACCAAGAGAAAGTTTATCAAAACCCATAAATTAAAAGCAAATGTATTCTGAAATGTATCCAAGAGAAATAGTGACTGTCACCAAGCCAGGCTCTTGGAGCGGTTTCAAGTTCTCCAATGATTTTAATCTTCCCTTCAGCCAGTGTTGATTAAAACTTTAAAAACCCCACAACTAAAACCACTACACTGGAGAGTATAAAAGATAAAGGAAGCAGACAAGGTACAGATTCCTAAATTTGAGATCCAGAAATGATATTTTTTAAGCTAAAATACCTTGTTTGTTTAGCATGCCAAACCCCCCCATTTTTGACGCAAAATGTGCACTTTGCCTTTTAATTCTGTGGCTCAAATCCAGCACATAGAGGTTGAAGGATGATAAAGAATTTTATTTGATAAGCTGCACAGCTAAACTCTCCTTCTTCAGTGCAATGGCTGAATGAGAGTCTAAAGCCAAATTCAGACCATCACTCAAGAAAATGAATGTTGGGAGTGAGCAGCCAAGGAGAAGATGTTTGGATAGTGATGATAGTCAAATGTTTTATCTGGAGGGGAAAATGTTATTCCATTACATACCTATCTGCTCATTCAAATACAAAACTCACTGCATAAAGTGTTTCTGTATCAGAAGACAGATGTAGGAAAATTTCTTCATCGTGTCTTCTCTGTTGTCAGCTAGTAAAATAATTTTACCTGTACTAGGTACTAATAAATTCTTTTTCTTATGATAGGAAATGTTCTGCATCAGAGGCTTGCTCAGTGCTTAGAGGTGGTTTTGGGAAGTTCAGTCTCAGTGAAACTTGAAATGAGCTGTGAACCAGCATCTTTTGTGCATCCCCAGTATCAAGAATGCCATTGAATAAAGTGAATGCTTTTCAATTTCTCACATGCACCAATGGATTTCATCACAGCAATAAGCAGCATAACAACAGGGAGTGACACTCAGCTTCCCAGTGGAAAACAGATTTCAGAGAGCTCAAACCTGTCAACAAACTACAAATGGACAGAATTTAAGCAAAATTCCTAGACTCATCCTTGCTGGATGCATCACTGAGGCACCACCAGCAGGTGTCCCGTGTGAAATGAGGAGGCACAGTTGAAGAGAGACACAAAAGCTGTTCCTTCTCCCCAGAACTGCAGGGATGACTCTACCAAGAGGCAGACAGCTGGGCAGCTGGGGGAAGCCTGCTCTGCCTGTGTTGCATTCATACGAAAAACTTCCACTACTCAGGTTTATAACTTGACCACCTCTCACAAAACCCCTCAATTTGCTTGAAAGAAACAATGAAATAACACAATGGTGATCATAGACATATAAAAGCATGCAGCCAGATGTATTAAATACCTGACATGAATCTAGAACTAATATCAAAGTTTTCCAGTCCATGCTGGTTACCTTTTCTGTTGTATTTGTATTATTGGTTGTATTCTGGAAGCCCTGGACAATGCCAGAAATGCATAATGGCCCAGCAAAACCCAGCAAGTCAGCCAAGTAACGGAACGTGCTGCTGAGAAGAATTGGTCGTCCAAAAGCACTGTACATGGCTAACCATATGGAGGGACTCCGATTGGGTTGATCCGCTACCTTTTTCTGGAAAACAGAGAAACGTGTATCAATGCACCAAGAAGAGACCTCCCTGGCCGCATATGGCAACTTCCGTTTTGTTCCTGTCTGGATGCCCAAATGGTTCCTGAAGGGTGCTTTGGAGTAGATGAGGTAGCAAACATGCTGTAGATATCAACAGATTTCAGACATTCATCACAGCAAATTCAGATTCTGCCTCCTCTTGGTAACGGTGGTTCCTCACCTCTAAATCCTAACACTTTTCTGAACCTGTGAACACAGGAATGCAAACACAGATTAATCGTACGGGTACGTAGCCATTGCTCCTTGTCACATGTGTGCTCAGGAAAAGGTCTGACCTTTCAAGCCCTTGCTCATGAGAGTTATCTTGACTTTCACAGTAGCTGTGAAACCACTTGATCCAGTAAAGGCTTCTGATGTGAGAAAGAGATTGAAGGAAAAAACATGGACAGACACCTATAAGAATATAGTTTAATTTAATTTATCTGGATTTTTTCTCTCTTGGATACCTACCAGAAAGAGACACTTAGGCCAATCGCTAATTACTGGGCTCAAAAAGGTGAAAGTAACAGGCTATGTTAAGAGGTAAGATTAAATCAACTAAGGCTTCTTTCTAGCCTTCGGTTCTGTGAATCTATGCAGTATTACAACTCTTGCCCTAAAACATGAACCAGCGGATATCTCTGACTAGATAGTGAGAGGAGTTCTGTTGCTTCTGAGGTCCTTTCAATCTAAAGAAGAAAGAGTTTTACTAAACAGATCCATGGTCTGCAGAGTGCTTCCTTGTGCTGCAGGCAGCAGCTTTTGACACTTTAAAAAAGCATCTGTCATTTTTCAAGTAGCACAGATGCCTGGAAGTTGTAACCCAAGCCAAGCCCTCTTGAGTGTTCTCAGAGACATTTTAAGTACAGCCCAGTAATAACAATCCCCTGCCCCAGCAAATTAACCAAAGAAAAACAGGTATGCCTGTACCCTGCCTGGCTGCCTCATGTCTTTTTTCCTCTTTTCTTGGTTTTTCCTTTTATGCCACTTCAACAGTGATATAGAATATGTGCATGATGCTAAAAATGTACAAATATACAGGAGGGCCAGAGAGCTGCTTACTGGCTTCTAGAGATTGGGCCAGGCTGGTCATACCCAATGCCAAGAACCTTAGTACAGAGAAATAAGCAGCACGGGGACAAATTAGAGCTAGCATTTTGGGAAGTGGTAAGAATGAAACTGCTGCTTCTGATGAGGGGAAGAGCACAAGGACCTCATGCGAGTTTCCCAGACAAAAGGCTCTGAATTTGTTGCCTAATGGGTTTTGAGTGAGACTGCACTACAGGGGCTACTGTCATCCCCCTCAAATAAATGATCTGCACTTCACCAGCTTGATAGGAGCTAAGCTAACTTATTAGGAAAACACCTCTGACATCTTTTGGCAAAAATTGCACATACTGTTCTGGGCATTCAGTTAATGGTAAATTTGGTAAAATGCAATGGTAAAACCCTATTTCTTTAATACAATTTTACTGTTTCAATAGCCATTTTAATTACTACTACAATTCGCATAATAGTCATCACTATATGGAATCTACTTTTCATTGGAAAAAAGTACTGATTAAATTAAATTAAATTATCTAATAATCTCTATTGCTAGATACTATTGTTTCTTCTTTTTTTAATCAGCACTTCAAATTAGCTGAAGTATCTAATGTGGAGGGGAGAGAAAGAAGAGTGGATTTTTCTTCTAATCTGAAGCTTTTTTCCAGAATGGTTCTTGAGGCCCAGTGTTATGGGCTTGCAGTATAGTATGATGCATGTGCCAATCCTATCCTTTATTTAGGTGCTGAAGGATCATAGAATCATGGAATCATTAAGATTGAAAAGACCTCCAAGGTCATCAAGTCTAGCCGTCAACCCAACACTGCCATGCCTACTGAACCATGTCCTGAAGTGCCATGTCCACACGTTTTTGAACACCTCCAGGGATGGTGGTGCCACCATATCTCTGGGCAGCCTGTTCCAATGTTTGACCACTCTTTCAGTACAGAATTTTTTCCTAATATCCAATCTAAACCTCCCCTGGCACAACCTGAGGCCATTTCCTCTCATCCTATCATGTGTTACTTGGGAGAAGAGACCAACACCCACCTCGCTACAGCCTCCTTTCAGGCAGTTGTAGAGAGCAATAAGGTCTCCCCTCAGCTTCCTCTGCTTCAGACTAAACAACCCCAGTTCCCTCAGACACTCCTCATAAGACTTGTGCTTCTTTGCCCTCCTCTGGACATGCTCCAGCAACTCAACGTCTTTCTTGTAGTGAGGGGCCCAAAAACCAAACACAGTATTCAAGGTGCAGCCTCACCAGGGGCACGATCACTTCCCTGCTCCTGCTGGCCACGCTATTCCCAATACAAGCCAGGATACTGTTGGCCTTCTTGGCCACCTGGGCACACTGCTGGCTCATAGTCAGTCGCCTGTCATCCAACACTCCCAGGTCCTTTTCCACCGGGCAGCTTTCCAGCCACTCTTCCCCAAGCCCGTAGCATTGCATGGGGTGGTTGTGACCTAAGGGCGGGACTCGGCACTTGGCCTTGTTGAACCTCATACAGTTGGCCTCAGCCCATTGATCCAGCCTGTCCAGACCCCTCTGCAGAGCCTTCCTACCCTCAAGCAGATCAATACTTCAGCCCAGTTTGGTGTCATCTGCAAAGTTACTGAAGGTGCGCTCGACCCCCTCATCCAGATCATTGATAAAGCTATTAAACAAGAACTGAGCCCTGGGGATCACCCCTTGTGACTGGCCTCCAACTGGATTTAACTCCATTCACCACAACTCTCTGGGCTCGGCCATCCAGTCTAAGCCATTATTCACCACAACCCTCTGGGCTCGGCCATCCAGTCTAAGCCACAAGCTGCCAAATGATGATCTGTCAATCACCGCTCATTACAGCTCTCTGATGACCACTAACATGTTTCAGTAAATCCACAATTGAAAGTTTGGCCAATGTCATAAGAATTAACTAAAAAGCTCTGTCTGGGCATTCTGCATCACAAAAATGTTATTACCATGATGATTATTTTCTGCAATTTCCAAGTCCCTTTACGTCTGGCTTGAGAAGCCATCTGAAGCCAAGAGCTTCTCCTCCTGGGCATGGGAGGTTGGAAGGATATACTTTCCTTTTGGAAGGTGAGAAAAAGAATCTTAAAACATAATGTTAAAAATGATCCAGTTACAGAAAAGGAGGGGAGCTGTACTAAAGACAGGGAAGAGTTGCAGCGACACAAATGTGAACTTAATCAGTTTAGACAACTATGCATCTCAGTGCCTTGTTTAAATTTGCAAGGATTATTTTTGTTGGTATGGTTGATAGCATTTGTTGTGGTGTGAATTACTAGGCTGGACCACTGTTCTTACCTGTGGCACTTGCTAGGTTTTTCTTGTCTTTGTCACCTCCTTTTTAAATTACTGTAGTTTTCTCTCCCTTGGGCACTCAACAGTTGAAATAAGGGCAGTGAGACAGCTCTTGCTAGTAAATCAAACCACCTGTAAGCTATGCCTCAGTCAATATAGAAATCTGGCTCTTCCCTTAGTTAGACAGTGTCAGCCTGAATGCTGAAGGGCAATGCTCCAAACCTGTGATTTCTAGCTATCTAACAGACTTTCTTTCCTCCTTTTTTTGCCATAACAGGTAAGATCCACAGTGGCACATGAATAGCAGGTATAGTAAATTCTCCTGGTCCTTGACTTTAAAAATTGCATTTTCTATTACACCATCCCAAAAGTAAAACTTTCTATTGACTGTCAGAGCAAATTACACAGGATTTTGGTTGATGGGGTAAACCAAATGTAGTATCAATGCGCTAAATCTATTTTGGGATATATGATGTATGATGCAATAGTATGTGGTTTGAGACATCTAGACCACTTGTACAGAAACCAACACAATACAAAGCTAAATAACTGGTGACCAACATTCTAATTGGCTATTGGCCTGGTAGTTGCTACTGCAAAAGGCATTCTGACTCTTACAATAAGATACAGGTCATTTGTTCCTGGTTTTGTAGATAGTTTGTGATTGGCAACATAGCATAACACAGCATATCATAAGAAAACAACATAGTATATGTTCTTTCAGTTAGAAGCCACTGTAAAACTACAGGTAAAAGGAGCTCTTTTGATAATTAAGCTTACTTATATATGTTCTTTGATTTTTTTCCTAAACAAAGTGTTGCCAAAAAACCACATTGCAATTGGCTTTCCTTATCTCATTATTTCCTGCCATCAATAAATATTCTAAAATATGGACATGCTGTATTTTCTTGCTTTTCTGGATAGTCTCCTATAGAAATAAAATACCATGTAGCATGCAAGTGATATTAAAATTAAATTACTTGATGCTTTGAAAAAAGTACTTATAACTAAAGAATTTTGAGCAGTGAGTAGTCCACTGACATCAAAGAAAACAAGAAAAGGTTCCACCCAGTGTTCACAGACTTCATGGTTACTCAAGTAGCAATATGATATTCTAGCAGAATATAGCAGCCATAAAAAGTTAATTCAGACCCTCTGGTTTACACTCCTGCATGCTTGGACACAGGTTTGGAAAATAGTGAATTTGAGAAAACAGTCATCAAAATTTAACCCGACTCATTTCCCTCATGCTGTTATGTGGTAGACAACCTCATCTGGTTTCAATTTTCATAGCATACAGAAGGGACAGCAGGACAACGTCAGGTGAGCTATCTCAACAGCACTTTACAGAATTTTCATGGTCATGTTCAGCATCTTTCATCAAGGTGTGATAAGAAGGGTTTGGAAAGGAACAGAAGTCTTCTTTCTACAGAGCCATGGAGCACAGCTGAGATCAGTTATCCCCAGGCACAAGCAGGGGTAACCCCACTTAATCCAGAGGGTGCTGGGGGGCTCCCCGCACCAGCTGTAGAAGATTAGTGTGAAATACACTCTGGCAAGAGAGACAGTGACATATTGTCTCTTCCAGACGGCAGACCATGCTTCAACTTGAAGAATTTTCCTAATTCTGTGGCTGTTTTCTGGCCCAGCCATGCACAAACCAACGCATTTTTCTGTGGGAGTGAACCGCAGCAAGTTCCACTGCTTGGCCCTTTGGATTGGTTTTAGCCCTTTGGTTTACTTTAACTTTATCTATGAAGTATCAGTTTACTTTAGGGTTACAGCCTGTTTTCAAATATTAGCGCAAATGTGCTAGAGGCTGTGGTAATCTCAAGACTTTGAACAATTACAGAAACCGAAAAATCTGATGTAAGCCAGCTTTATAAACGTAGGTGCGTGGAACTGCATGGGTACATTTATGCAAATCTTCACACATGCGTGATGCTATGCACCGAATGTTTGTGTTCCTGCACATGAGCAATAGCACACTTGCCTTCTGGCATCTGAGCTGCATATTTGTGCAGGCACACACAGTATCTGCAGAAGTAAACGAACTACAGACAAATGCTTGCACCCAGCCACCGTGCCTGTCTTTAGGAATGGCACAAAGACTCAGATTCTTGGGGCATGTAGGTACCTAAGACTATTTGGTCTCTTTAAGCAAGATTTAGGCACCAGATGATTCTTTAAGGAGCTGGCTTAAGGAGTGCACTTCTTTGCTGTGAAAACCTTGGTAGTTTTCTGCTTAAAGCAGCACAGTCTTGGTCTCTAGTACTGTAAGCATTGACTACAAAATAAAAAAAAAAAAAGAAGCAACCTAAATCTATGAAAATAGAAACAATTGTACGGGTTATGGTTTCATTTCAGAGGGCACAGAAAGGAGTCTGTGGCTCCATCAGTTGCTGGGAGAAGAGTTGCTCCTCCCAGCTTCCCCTCGCATGGTGGTTCTAATTTGTGCGCTGCTTGGAAACACGTTTATCTGGTGTGTGCAGGAATGGGATTTATATGCTTCTGTCCTACATGTTACATTTTCCAAAGTGGCCTCTGAATGCCTGTATTCTCTCTGTTTATGCTTGAGGATTGATAGGTATGTACAAATCAGGGAGGCAGGCTCTTGAATCCTCCCTCCTTCCTGCAAAACAAAATATTTCTTGGTTTTTTGGCAGAAATCACCAGCTTGAAGCACAAATGAAATGCCACAGTTCTGCCTAAGTGTATCCAGAAGTTTCTCTGGAAACTCCTGCCCTACCCAGTGAGTTTGCCCAACCATGGGTTTTTTACTGGGTCTGGCTGGGATGGAGTTAATTTTCTTCATAGCAGCCCATATGTTGCTGTGTTTTGAATTGGTGACTAAAACGCTGTTGACAAGACACCAGTGTTTTGGCTATTTCTCTTTCTGGAAAAAAAAGTGAAGATGAGTGTTTCCAGCTGAAACTATAGACTAATGTCTTCTAATTTAAGATGCTGTCATAAGTAGCTAAGATTTAAACAAAGCTTTCACTTTTAAAGTGAAATCTAGCAAGTGAGCAGTCTGTTATGGTTTTAGTTTCCAGTTGCACTCGATCTGGCAACTCTCCCTTGCTGTAAATTCACTTAAAACCAGACAGTAACCATTGGATCGGAACTTTCTAAGCCAAGTTTCATCTTGGAACAAACAGTCCTAAGTTAAAAATTCCTAAAACTAGGGTTTCATAAAAGCACAAAAAATTCAAAGTGACACTATACTTTCTAAGGCCAAACAGTGACATGAACATCTTTCATTACCTTTTGCTCCTCATAGGCTTCTTTGAGACAAACGTAATTTGTCAGTGCTCTCATTGCAATCGGAAGCTTTCCGATTGCCTTCAAGTCCACAGGTTTCTTGTGAGCAGATATAATAAGAGTGTTCATCCACCAGTAAGTCGCCTTTGAGAGCAAATTGACAAATGGCTGCAGAAACCTCACCCCCAGGTCCTGTAGATCCTCTGGTGGCTTTACTTTCTGAGGGTTCATGAAAAATACATACCTCTGGAGAGGAGAAAATAGAAGCATATGCTCAGGAATTATCTTATTAATTGCAATTTTTAGTAAAAATTATGTATAATACAACTACAGTGTCAAATTTGCATTTAAAGGTAATTATACATTGAATTTAAATGTAAATTTGCATGTAAAGAGGAGCATTTCCATTTTGACAGCATAACTGGCAAGAAATTGAGCAATATGGGATGTGGACACAGCTCTGTAGCCTACCAGTATTTGATTATAATTACATTTTAAATTATCACGAGTAAGAATGTATGCTAACTTATACATTTACTACATATATAGTTTATCTGCATCAACATAGGATATACTGTATACATTACATACACACACACGTACACCCTTACATGCACAAATGTGCATATGTATCTATCACCTATGCAAATATGTGTGAAACTCTCTGTCTGTTACATACACACTGGCACACACACCCCCCAAGTTCCAGGGGGCACATCAAGGACATACATTTTAAAGAGATGCCAGGTCCCATTGATTTCTATAGAATTAACCAGACGTTTATGGCTAAGCAAAACTTGGGCCTAAACTTGACATAGGCCAGAGCTACTGGGACTAAAGACCCATCTTCATCCCTGAGATACTATTGATATCTTTTCAGATCCTGATAAAGAAACCACATACCCTAACTCGAATGACATTGATCTCCACAGCCATCAGCAGCCCATAGAGAATGACCATAATTCCAGTGATGCAGAAACGCAGCTGAGAAAAAGGCACACCGTCCTGGCAGTATCTGACAAGCTTGATCGTCTTGGTGACAAAGGCCATTATCCAGTAAAGAAAGAGAGCTGTAAAACAGGTGCACATGCATAATTTAGAAAAACCAAAACCAAACTATACCAGTGCTGCAGAAGTTTTAGCTCTCTCAAACTGAAATATTCCATGGCTTAGTGCAATGCAAACATGGTGATCCTCTGTACCACCAGCCTGCAGGCTGGCACAGCGTGATGTCAGCCCAAGCCAGGAATTCAGGTTTGAGAGATTTTGCTTTGCACTTTCTTTTCCCAGGTCACTATTTTCCTTCCTGGGCCACCACCTTTCAAAGACATCCACACTGGTTGGTCTTCACACAATTACAGAAGTCCATTGAAGATAATCTGAAGGGTAAGTCTGTTATTGAAATGAAGTAAAAGTCAATTAACTTGCCAAGTATCATATTGCCTCTTTGAAAAAGCAGGGTACATTGCAGGTAAATTATTTTGAAAAAGACTTCATATAATTTAATTATATCCTGCATCCTGGTTTCTGACTGTCAATGATTAGTTCAGGTTGTTGAGTTATAGGCAATTTGGACCATATACTTCTATGAAACTTTATCCTGCGATGTCTAGTCAAATTCTTCTGGCCATCTCCTCGTTGAGACAGATATCGTGAATACCAGGTAGAAGTCTGTGAAAGGTAAACCTTCTCCCCCACCCCCTGCTTTGGGAAAAGTGAGAGGTGGCATTCATCATTAGACTGGGTAATCTCAGAATGAACTGCAGTGGATGCTGAGAAACAACAGCCATCTGCACAGGGTGGTTTGTGATCAGATGACTGTTAGAAGTGACCTTTTAAAATAGCCCTTTTGAATGAAGTCAAGTTTTTGCCTCAAAAAAATGAGCAGTGTTAAATATAAGTATAATGCTATAAATACAATAAACATACTATGCTTTTCCTTTTGTGATCATTTTTAAAAATAGTTTTCAGTGTGTACCTTATAAAAGCTGCAATAACTCCTACAATATTATGAGTTGAAAGAGCAGAGAATTATTGCTCTCTCTTTTAATATTCTCATGTGTTTCACCATCCTCTTCAATCTAAGCAAGCTGACTTTAGCTAAACTACTGCGTTTTGTAAGACAACATAAAGACCAGACTTAGACTTACCTAACAGTAACTTTGGAAAGTTAGATGTTTCAATATTATGGTAATAGACTATGGATACAGTGGCAGGCCCAAAAACCCCTATATCTCGGAGAAAAAGAA
>NW_009258671.1:4630562-4653602 GCF_000687185.1 Egretta garzetta | reverse complement strand
TCCAGCCACAAATCCCATTATAGCTGGTAGAAAGAGATGCAGATGGCGAGATTTCATTTGTCTGAAAATAAATAAGGTATAGATTAGTGAATGTGTCTTCTTTCACCATTGTTATATTCCTAGGTGCTCTGCGCATCTATTTAAGAGGACAAATATGACTTTCCTAGAGACAAAAAGATTTTTTCCATGTCAATGCTTTAACTTCTGCCAATATTTACTTGCCATTATAGTTTGGGAAGAACAACAATGTGCTAAGAACAATTGTTTTGCCTTCATCCCATTAAAATCTGAACAGTTCATGAAATGATGCCCCATCTTTTTTTGGGAAAACCTCCTTACACCTTCCTAGCCAGCCCATCACTCATTATCAGTATACATTAATGCATGCAATCAGCTTGGCTATCCACCAAACAGCACCACTTACGTATCAGAAACTATTCCCTCTGCTATTTCGCACACATGTACAAACAGGAGGGTGAAGGTCAGGATCCACCGCAGGTTGTGTCCAGGGAAGTGCAGCCAAGTATTGTGGTGAATCTGGACTTTGGAGCTTTGGCTTCCCCAGCCTGGGAAGTAATAGTAATGAAAGAAGAAGTTATCACACAGGCAGCTGGTGAGCGATCTGGTTATCAATTCCCTATTCTAATCCATAGGTCACACTTAATAGTGTATAATCAACACAAACACCCTGTAAAGCTATGGGGGCTATTGTTACTAATAACATGACCCAGGAGTGTTTCAATTGCCACGTTGCCCCCCCCTATAATTTAGATCTGACCCTCTAGACAACATGACAACAGACTTCCCACAACTGCAATCAAAGAGAAGAGGTCCCTGGCCAGGAACAATGAGAAAACTGAAAGAAACATCTCAGAGTCTCACCCTTGTGCAACAGGGACTGACAGAGCTTAAGTGACGGCATCATCGTGTCTTTCCCAGTCATAGACAAGAGTGGGAAAAGTTTCCAACTGATATAAAAGTTGCATCCTCCAATGAGGCCTTAAAGAGATATATTTACTTCAAACAAATAAAATTTATTATCTCTGTCTCAGGCCTGGTTGGGAGTGCTGTCTCAGGGGATGCCGAATGGCGATTTCCCAGTCTCTGCTCCTCAGGCACAGCCTGGCCTCCTTGCCCTGCGCATTCTTGGCACGTTAAGGGTTCCAGCACAGCAACAGGACTCAACTGATTTAATCAACAGGTTAATCCTGAAACCCATTTTCATGTCGTCACCTCAGATGGCACCTATCCTTTTCAGGCAAGACCCTCTCTGGAGCCAGCAACCTGGCAAGAATCAGGTCACCAAGGACCTGACGGATGTGACAGTGCTGGGGGGAGCTGTGGGCTGATCAGAGGTTAGTCTCTCAGGATGGCAAGTCCTGTCCTGCACGTTGCTTTGTCCTCTGTCCCTTCCTGCCCTGGTACAGGGCTGCTCTGAGTCAGTCAGCCCGAATGGCTGTACATGTTCCTCTTACTGTAAGGCAGCTCCTGGAATTCCCAGACAGACTACTCAAAGCCCATAAAGAATCCCAACAACAGCACATGTTGGGGAAGTAAAGAAACAAAACAAAAGAAAAAAACAAAACCGAAGTTGTTTAACTAGGGCAGTGAGCATTGCACCTGTTTCAGTAACTGCAGAACTGAGTTTAAAATCCAGGATATGCTTTTGATACACAAGGATGCAGCATCTCATCGTGCCTAGAGGCTCATCAGGTGACTTGGAAACACATAACCCAGAGCCCAGGTGTATTCATTCTTGGAAACTGCCAGGATTTCACCATTTCATCCTTGTTTAATATGTAAAGCACTGCAGGAACAAAATAGTCTCTCTACTCCATATCTATCTCCAGCATTTTCTATAGTTCCCTGACATTTTCCTAATCTATTTGAACTTGCTCCTATCTTTGTCTCTCCCAAGATGCATTTTGTTTTTAGTTCCTCTTTGCCCATACATCTGCACAAACATGGGTTTGGAGTCAGTCGATACTGTGGACTCCAGTTGGCTTTTAATGCTCTGTTCAACAATTATTTGTCCTGATAATCAAGGTACAAAACAGAAAACAAAGATTTACATACATACATACATACCATACAAGTTAAGCTATTAGGTTTTTTTCCCTAACATTGTTAGAAAATAGAGAGAATTTTCAGTGGCTGCAATACTATTCCAAAATTAATTGCCTAATACCTGTAAAAATATTAAAGCTGCCTGCTACCACTTGATGCAGAACACAGAACGTTGTAAAGTATTATCTCGGCCCTCAGACCTTGCACTGAGTTTCCACCAAGCACTTCTGCAGAAAGCCCTGTCATTCAAGGATGACTTGCATCTCATCTCAAAGAGCAAGCCAGCACTGACGTAAAGATCCAGCACCATTGGAGAGAGTTCTCCATAGCCCTTGGGGTTTTTTCCAGTCTTTAGTTATTCTTTTGTTAGAACTTGTTCCTTATTCCCTTGCTTAATTATTTAATTAGTTTTCAGTCACTGGATCTTGTTATAGCTTTGATTGCTAGGTACCGAGTGTCATAGCCCACAGGTTCCTGTAGCCTATTATTCAATCACTTCAGAGTCTCTTTGCATAATGGAAGTCCTTAAATCTCTAGTTTGAATATCATTCCAAATGCAAATCTTCATGTGGAAGAAATGTATTACTATTTATATACGTGACACCAGGGAGGTAACATGGAAGAACCGACATGCCATTTCTCATGCAGTTTTCAGGAGAATATATACTACTATTCATACTTATTGCCTTTTGACAGTTATTCAGGTCTCTTTATCTCCTATAATCAGTTAGAACACCACTGTTTGACAGCTCTGAAAAAGCATTAAATTGTATTTATTTCATTACTGCAAATAACTGGGATAAAGAGACAACTATAGAGAAAAAGTATCATTAGAGTACTGGTTTAGATGGGGCTTTTTACAAGGATGTGTAAATTAGAGCCACTCCACTGTCCTAAATTCTTCAAGAGAAATTTATCACTTCTTATTTTCATTCCTGTGGAAAAATATTATCTCTTTTGCTCATTCTGTTTACAAATGTTGGCAAAAGAAGTAATTATTCTGTTGCAAAAGTTTCCTATACTTCTCCTAGTCTTAGATCCAAGTTGCACATTTTGGACATACTCTGAAATTCACATAACTTGAAAGGAATTCAGACCCACTGTCCTGAGTCTTCTAATATCTAATAATAGCAAAGGTTGCAAGTTGCCAATCTAAAATCTGAAGAAAACTTCTCCAGTGAGAAGTTTCAAAGCACTTGGATCTGATTTCCCTGGTTCTCATCCATCTTTTCATGCTGCTCAGTTCAGATTTATATCTAAAATTCCCAACATTTAAAGCTGTTTGGCTTCATGTCTCCTGGGTCAAGCCATTCTGTCTCTTCTTTTTTAAAATTAATAAATATGAAGCATCCAACGGTTTGCACCACAGGACTCCAAGCACATGTAAACATGACTGAGTGTAAATACATGCTCAAGTGTTTGTAGGATTGCATAGCTCCATTGAATAACTCACCAATGAACAAAATTGGGAAGGTGATAAATAGCAAGAAGACATGGGGAACCAAGTTGAGGGCATCCACAAAGCAGACATTTCTTAGGACACCGGCAGTGATGTTATAGGCTGAAGCATTGTCATTACCACAAAATGCGAGCCTCATTGCTTCCAGCAGGTCTGACTACTGCAAAAAAGAGAGAATAGTTAACTGCCAAGATTGCTAGCATTCCCTTTAGCTAAACACAAAATAAACAAAATAAAGAGATACAGAAGGAGCACACTGAACAACCCATAGAGAATAATTCAGTTCTTTTTTTTAAAATACTTTTGGGCTCTGTCAAGTATAAGCACATTAGAATGAAGGCTGTGTTTCTATTAAATGTACTATTTATTATCACTACTATTTATTAAGTACACTTTGCTATGTCTTGTAGTGTTCATTATATGCACAAATGTTATGCTGCAAATGCTCTATGAGAATATAAAGAAAAGAAAGTTTTGAACAAAATTATTTCCATTTCTGATAAGAAAACTCAAATGCACACAAGTTGACTCCTGTCTGTTACTGCTTCTTTGATGAGCCAACGTTCTCTGTGCAACCTCTCCGTTCATACGATTCGTTGCACTACATTTTCTGTGCAAGCTCTAAATCTTTGATATTTGTGATCTGGCAGCTTTGCATTCACCAATATATTGTATTTCTTCTTTGTCCCATGGAACAACAGTGGTCACATACACTAGTTATTACACACAATTTCCAAACTCTTGATCAAATTAGGTTGTATTGAAGATTGCATAGGCAGTAAATCAGCACTTATGCTTGCTCCTGCAAACCCTTATGCACATGCTTAGCCTTATCTAAGCAGTTCTCTGACTTCCATGATTTCTTGTGAGATTATCTTTGTACACCAGGATAAGCTCATGCATTCATGCTTGCAGAGTGTGGGCCATGGTATGACACAGAGTTCTGGCCAGCTTCTGGCTTTTATCAACCTATACATTGTTTATTTATTCATTCTTCTTTATAAGAAGATGAAACAACATTCCATTAAAATGGAAATAATATCTTTAATTCAGCAAAGTATATGTATACTTTGGTGAGTGCATCTTTCTCCATCAACAGTGGCATTAATGAGTCAGAGCAACATAGACATACAAAAAGTGCATGAACATATTTTAAAAAAAGTTACTTGAATGCAGAGAAAAATGCTTTCCTTCTTTCCTCAAATAGTTCAGGTTAGTTTTAGGAGCCTGGTTGTTTAAATGAGGTAAGTATAACAAGGTAAGCATAAACTACTGAGGTACTCCCTTAGAGAGAATAGGAACATGGAGATCTTCAAAAGAATACCGAATTCAGAGAGGCACTTTGAACCTCTGCTAACTCCCCTTTTTGCTTTTAACTAACTTTTTTCTGGATCTGAAAAGCATAATCCATACTGAAATACATCAGTGAAATTTGTAAAGGAGTTTCATTGAAAAGAATGTGATAAATGCAGTCCCTTTCCCAAACATATCAGCACTATATGGTCTGAGATTTGCCAGAAGTTAAGCATAACTCAGAGTCATATGGTGGACCGCATCCTGCAAAAATGCATGCATATACTTACTGTGGTGCAAAAGCTGACGGGTAACCCACTTGATCTTCAGCAGAACACAGTCTGACGGAGAGTTTGGCCCATTCTCTATAATTAATAGAGTGACATGACGACTATCATTCCATCATTTTATTTTTGTATAACAATATATTCATAATTGCATGTGACTAACAACACAAAATAAATAGCATGTTAATATGAATTCTGTCTGAATAGACTGAAGAGTTATTAGCAAAACAAATATAGAACTTTTCAAAAAACTACACAAAGATTGCTTGGGTTTAATCTGTAAAGCTTGACATGTCTCCTTTAAGAGAAACACAATGATCATGATAATCTCTTGAAAATCAGAAGTGTTGTTTCCTCATTTTTATCGAAGGTCAGAAGTCCAAGGGAGTTCTGCTGGGAATTTTCCTCCCTTTCCCACAAAGAGGACTCTTTTCTGAGACAGTGTAAGATGCTATTGTGGTCTAGTGGTTGGATTGGTACCGAAAGGCAGGAGGATCCTGGGTTCAAAGGAGCACTGAACCATTGACTTCTAGTGTAGCTTTTGGCTTCTAGTCAAAAATAAATCTGGGAGAAAGGATTAAAACCATGTCCAAGAGAAGCGGAGGGAACTGTTGTTTTTTATCATTTTTCTAGAAGGGAAATGGAATATAGGCAGTAGAAGGCCTGTGGAAGAAAGGACTATTAACTGCATGGAGATGGCTATCTGCTAGCTAGGGCCTACCATTGGTTTGTAGGAGTTCCATAATATATGCCAAAAAACAGTCCCTAAAAGGTCTCAAGAAAGATGCATCTTTCAATAATCACACCTGCATCTTCACAAGAATCTATATTGTGCCTTGTTTTGTGGTGGAGTATGTTCAGTAACACACTCTTAAAACCAACTGTCCTTTGCACATTGGCAGCGCTGAGGAAAGAATCTGGTCCTATTGTTAATACTGATGTATAGAGACAGTGCACATCATACCAATGATAATTTTCAAAAGTACGTATAAGCAGTCTATTCACAATACTTTTGTTACAGGTTCATTTAAAAAAAGAGGTAGAATTTTATTTTCTTCTCTTAAAATGAGAGAGAAAATCAAAGAGCCTAGGTTGGCTAGTTTGTGGGGAAAAAAACCCCAAAAACGCACCAGAAAAGTGAAAAGATTACATTGCCAATGAAATGAGATAAGGTAATTGACAATAAATTCCCAGGCTTTTAAATCAGAAAACACTTCATCGTTGATCAGCACATCCAGTGACCATGTTCCACAGGCTTCAAATCTATCAAAACCTTCTCATCAGTGTCATGATGCTGTGCTGACCCAATGCAGCTTATGATTTGGCCTCATAAAATGCTCACCAGGTACAACTTCCCTTTTTAGCAGCACCCACTTCGAGGCACACATCTAGCACAGTATGGCGCTGATAAGGAATAGAAAAGAACTCTAGAAGAATTAATAGCCCAGTGATCCTTCCTTCCTTCCTTTCTTCCATCCCTTTGTCCATCACCACTGTGCAAGAAATGAGCGATGACTGGAAGTGGAGGGCTCATGTTCTGCATCTGTTGATGTACGCCAACTTCCACAGACACATTCTGGTGTTCACACAGGCAGGCTGCTAGTAGTTCCCTGTATCTTCAAGAGTGGCGTATGAAAATACACTGCAGTACGTTAGAGCTCTAAGAATTAATTTTAGCTCCAGTGTGCCTCACAAGGAGCAAGAGACCACTCCATCACTTCCTTCCCATCCATTTCTGGTGCAGAAGGCAGATCCCATATACCCTCCACACTTTTCCCCACGTGACTCAAACCATGAGACCTTGCTCTGTTTTTTGGAAAACTCAAGAGGCTCTGGAGATGCACTGATGCACAGGCTCATCACCCCAGGCATAAAGCATGTCATGTAATTTCGACTTCTTTGTTCATGTTTCACAGATAGGGGAAGTATATTGGCTGAAATTTTACTGACATGTACGGGAGGATACTTTGCATTTACAGTCAATGCGAGTGAGACTCCCATTTGGTTTGAAGCTGAAATTAGCCATTACTTTCTGCTGCATCAGGGCATGCCTCCAGAAGCTCATTTTCATTGGCCTTGAGGTTTAACAAGCTGTGTTCATTTCCAAAGAAGGACAGAAAGAAAAGCCCCTAAGGCAGAAGAACAAGTCCTTGATTTCTCTAGACAGTATGGGGCATTTTACAACAATGCTTGCAGAGCTCCACCACACTTAACAGGAGTTGGACCATGGTTTCCAGATCCTATTGCTCATCCAAGGAAATAGTGTAACCTTCAGTCTTCTTCAAAGGAAAATTTGGTAATATAATGGCAAAATTTCTCATGCCCACACTCAGATCCCATGCTTGCAAAGTTCAGTGTAGCTACAGGTCTAAAAAATACAGAGTTTTAAAAGCTCTCAGCTATTCTGACTTTTAGTGAGTCCCAGTTTTGAAAATTTTCACTCAAAAAAAAAAAAAAAGAGCCTGGAAATGAAGACAGTTTGGAAGATCTTGACTGCAGATAACCCATGAAACACGAGGTGAAAAGGCACTATTCCCTCCTCTTCTGTAAAACCATAAGATTTCATGAAATGAAATGAAAATGTGAAATGGAAACCCAACAGATTCAGAAAAAACATGAAGAATTGCTGTTGTGCTTACTGTTGAATTATTCCCAAGCAAGTCAGAATACAGAGCTGACTCAAGGTTTCCCACAGCATAGCCAAAGGCGATTTTCTCCTTACCAAAGATGAGGAGACAGACTCTTTAGGCCAGAGTAAGTATGCAGGGAGAGATCAAAGAGGAAAAACTGGGCTGCAGAGCCACACTAGGAGAAATTTGAAAATACTTCTGTTGTCAAGGGATGGAAGAGATAAAAGCAGTTATTGCTGCAGCTCAGAGAGGTTATCACATTCTACAGCAGCAGTTGCCCTCCTACACCTGCCAAGACCCCTTCCTTGGTAACACCAGCAGCAGCACAAAACTGGGCTTCCTGGAACTGCACATAGGTGAATTAAACAGAAAAGCCCAATGGTTTTATCATCCCCAGCAGCCTGCTGCTCCAGACAGCTGCCTGCTTCGCTGTAGGTTACACAGTCTGGTAGACAGCCACACAAATATTAGTTCAGTCTCAGAATTAATGATCTTAATTGCCATGGTGCTGTTCCCAAGATAAGAAACCCTGCTCACAGCAAGCATGACATTGGTGCTGATTTGTTGCTGTTGCCATGCTTCAATTCCAAAGTTGGCTCATGCAGGACTATCTCAAGGATCCACGAGCCATAGGGCATAACAGCAGAGATAGGTCCACTAATTTCTTAGCAAATTTTTATCTGTGGGTCCCAAAGGAAGGGATAGTCACTGGAAAGCAAAGGTCTCTTCTTGTTATATGGATTGCCAAGACCTTTTCTCTAAGCTTATGTTCAGGTTGGAATCTTTGGAGATGAAGCTTTCATTACAGGTAGATGGCTTTGCCTAACGAGCAGCAATGTATGCAAAAAATGGGAGAAATCTGACTGCCACATTAAACCAATAAAATGCATAACCCAGACATGAATATTCAGGAGCCACAGATGAAAGCGTAGCAAGTTGTTTTGAAATTTGTTGGTCATCTGAAGTTATTGGCCACTATTTCTCATCAGGTAGTAGCAGCCTTTCAGAATAACTGTTGAGATCCTCATATACTCATTTAAGAACACAATGTTCTTTATAGTCATTACAAAAAATGGCTTTCCCAGAGATAATTTCCCTTTCTGTTGAATGTAGTAGGCCACCAAATTATGCTGGGGTGATTACACCAAAGTGTAAATCACAATAGGTTTGCTTCACTATCAATTATATCAGGAAAGTTATACTTCATAATAATGTTGTCAAGCTTTCTAGGTTTAACTTAGCATTTCAGTCAGGGGAAATGCAGTGATGGGATAAAGATCATCTGATAACAAGCACATGCTATCTGAATGTATCAGCTACATTCATTACCCCAAGAGGGGTGCCAAGTACCAGGTTGGGGGTTTTTTTTGACACCGGTAGACTGGAAGGCCTTTGTCCTTCAACGTTATTGACAAATTGCTCACTTTAACTTCAGTCTTTATAAACTCTAGAACTGGTCAGAAATTTTAAGAGGTGGTGTTTCTTTCTCCCCTTGAAAATGGCCTTTGCTGAGCCATCAGCTACAAGCCAAAGCCATGAGCAAAACTTCAGAGAGGAGGGGAATGGAAAGAACGATCAGGAGGACGGGCCCATGGTGGTGCCAATGGAAGGCAAGTTTCACCTCTCCTTTACATCATTTAGGAATCTGATTCCCTGTTGGTTTACTTTAATGAGGATGTGAACCGTCTGAACAGCAGTTCACCCTGCAATGAAATGCTAAAAAAACTTATGTCCTTTAAGCATTTAAATTTTCATGCTAACATCTCCATCACGGGCAATTTGAGACTTTCTGGTTTGGGGCGAAGGGGTACAGACATAGTCACAATATAATAAACAGAAAACAGTACAAACAGGCATAAATATTCACTGTGAAGAAGAAAAATATTTTGGGAAGAAAAGAATAAGACAAAATTGTAGATGTGAATATGATGTAGCATTGAACCTAAACACTTACAAATCTCATTTTAACAAGCATAAACTGGGATTCTCAGGGCACTAAGCCAGTTCCTGAAATACATTTTCCGTAAGCAATTGCGAAGAAGACAAGGGGAAAATGGTAGGTAATTTAAATTCCCATAAAAATGATGAGAACATTGTTACAGAAAACTGTAAGAATTCTAGTTAAAGACATCTTAATTACCTTAGGGTCTTTTAAAGTGGACTGAAAGGCTTCATATTCAAGAGTTTCATCTTACCTGGATTATCACTCTGTTCAGCATGCCCTGCAAGATACTTATGACTATAGAGAAAAGAGTATAAATACACTGCTTAGGAGGGCCTTTTTTGGGGGAAATAAGAATATTTTGAAAAACATTTACTTCAGTAGTTATGTTATAACTATATAACTATATAACCTATAAAAAAGAAAATTAATAGCTGCACTTCCTAATCAAAATATATCAGCTTACAGGGCATACTTGGGTCTCAGTTCAGATTTTTTTTCCTTGGTCTTACATATAATGTGCATTATATGCCCATATATGCATATATATAGATATGTGTACGCACACAGATACAGGATGGAGAAAGTACTCAGAATTTTACAAAAGTAGTTAGTTCTTATCTTCTGAATAATTAAGTCATTACAAAGGCAAGAATTTGTCTTTCCTTCTTGAATTTCACAAATAAAAGTTTAATTGAAGACAAATTATGAATTTACAGGTTCGGACTAGCACAATGGAAGGCCTAACTCTGAGTTTTGCCACAGATTTTAGGTCAGTGTTAGGAATCTTTTTCCTTTCTAGGTGTAAATCTACTAGTTTGTTCTTCTCACCTTCTTAAAAGCACTGGACCTAACGCAATCTGTGTGATCGATAGTCTATGTCTTATTTGCAAAGAGTTCTGCTAAGGTAATGGCAAAAAGTGCTGCCCCTTTAAAATCTATTTTATCAAAAATCATCCTGCACAAAATGTCATGTTCCTTTTTATTCCTGTTTAAGCTGTTCCACCTACTCTAGATAGACCCCACTTCCTTGCTAAGTGCTGTCCCAGTTACCTTGGGCCTTAGGTGATGAATTACCTCTGATACTTGTCAGCATTCACATTGCTAACAGCTGTATACCAGCAGCCTGATCCAAACGTTACTGAAGTCAATGCAAAGAATCTCATTGACTTCGGTAGGTTTTTGGATCAGGCTCCAAACACGGAGAAAATCAAACAGCAGGGG
Source organism: Egretta garzetta (assembly GCF_000687185.1). NCBI lineage: Eukaryota > Metazoa > Chordata > Aves > Pelecaniformes > Ardeidae > Egretta > Egretta garzetta. The sequence goes on along the minus strand of NW_009258671.1, from coordinate 4,642,700 downwards.
TGCTAAACAGGCTATTGGCACTGAAAAGCCTTTCACACAAACATCTGCAGTGGTCTCACACATCTAATACATTGCTTTTTTTTCTCTTTTTGGTAAGCTTCTTAACACAATGCGATTTCAGACATCAGCATGCTACACTGCCTGCTGTAAAACCTTCGACTTCACATGCCAAGACAGGACAGTTTAAAAAAAGAAACGTAACCCTGTGAATCGCGGCAAAGAAAACATCAGCAGGAGGGGACGGTAAAGGCTGAGAATGCCTGTGAATGGAAAAGGAAAAGGAAAAAAGAGATGGGAGTTGTAATCCCAGGAAAGAACAAGGAGCAGCCCTGTCCCACAGATATAAAGGGAAGGAGGAGGAGGTGGTTAGTGGGAGATAATGGGGGAGGGTCATCGCATGCCCCGTTTGGTTGCTGAATGTTAGATCAAATTGTCGCTTACCTTTGTAAACACAAAAACAAAATACCAACCCAAATTGCCACTCGGTTGTGCTATGTGATCAATATCATCCCGATGGCAGGATTTTCCTCCACTTAGTGAAGCCGCTCCAAGCCCTGGAGTGGATTATTTTTAGGCTGGTGATGGGAAGATCAGCTGCTGCCTCCTATCGAGTTTCCAAAGTGCACAAACTCTTCTTGTCTTTCTCATACGCCGAAGGGGGCAGGAAACTGGGAAGAGACAGGCAAGCAAAAAGCACCAATTTTTTGCCTCCTGAAGCTACAGTCCCCTGAGATTTATTCTGCTTGCTTTTGTTTTCATTTTTCCCTCACTGGGGTAGTAAGATTCCAAGAGGCTGCGTTACAGCCCACGGGTTATTAGCAGATGGTTATTCTGAACTAATTGATTTAGACAAGGTAGTCTAACTTTTGGCCGGCTTGGGGAGCTTCAGCTTTTGAATTCTTTGGAATTGATCTTGGCTAATTTGAATTTGACAACATAATTTTGCACGTCTTCCATCATCTTGAGCAGAAGAGAAAGGAGAAGTCTACTCAGATATTTTACTTTACCCTAGATCCCTCCAGACTCTTCTACTCAAAATACAGACCAAATTCCACTTTTTGATCACAGAAAATGCATTTCTTTTGAAACAGATTTTTTTCAAACTTGAAATAAAATTCAAAATTAATTTGATGCTCATACCAGAAATATCGTTTTCAATACAATAGCCCTTATTTACAAGTGATAGTATTTTTTGGCTGAAAAATCCATTGTATATGCTTATTTAGAGAGAAAAGTCCCAAGAGAGGCTATATGTGGTTGGTTGACTTGTTTGCTCATTTTCTTTTAGTGCCATTGGACCAAGACATACCAAGGTTCAGATTTTCCATCACGATAGTTTCACTTGAGTTCCGGGACTTGGTGGTGCATCACAGGACACATGGTAGGGCAGGAGACATGGTAGGGCAGGGTGGTTTTCAGCACAGCTGTTCAGTCGTTAGGTACCAGAGCTGGAGAACCCTGGGACAGAATTTGCTTAGCTCTTGCAGAAACCAGGGGTTGCTTCTAGATGACTGGAGAGCAAATGGCTTCCAGTGGATTGCGGTCGAAGAAGTTTTCCTGCCACGAAAGGGATTGCAGTGAGCTCTGAGCTGAGAATGCAGTTGGATGGCTGAAGCCAAACACTGGCAGGACTCATCAAAATCTTGGCAAACCCAGCTTGCTCCTTTTTCTCTGATGTTTCTTACCTTCTGATTGTAGGGATAAGAAAGTGGAAACCTTAGATCTAGAGAAAATTAGTGCCTTTTATTATCTCCCATTGACTTGAAATATCAACACAGCATTACACTGAGCAACCAAGACAGTCCTCAACAGTCCTCCACAGCACTTGAAATCTTTTACTTGCGTTTACTTTTTTTTCTTTTTTTCCTTTCCTTTCACATATTAAAATTCAATGCTTTAGAAAAAAGATTGTGGATTGAAAGCTTCTGAGTTCTGTGATATATCCATGTTTCATTAAAGAAGATAAAAAATAAAATCTTTAGCCCATCTAATCATCATCTAAAATAGCATTGTCATGTGGTACTTCTGAAAATACATATAATTTCAGGCAGAAGGGAGTAGCATTTATGGTCACAATTTTCTTTACTGAAACATGAAAATTTGGTTCATTGTCATTCAGCTCCATAATTTGCCTTACCTTCTTAAATTTTACAGAGAAAATTTTAATTAAGGACAAATTATGAATTTACAGGTTTGGCTAAGCACAACGGAAGGCCGATTTCTACTAAATTGTTTAAACAGGAAGGAAAAAAAGAAGGTTAAATGAACATGGAAGCAACCAGCATCTTTCATTTTGCTGTCATTCCTCTACACGACAAGCTAAAATGTTTTGAAATGCGTTTTTAAAAGGATTAAGAAAAATGAAAAGCTCTTAAATGTCAGAATGCATTCTGCTCTGATCTGAAGTGGTTTTTTGTATCTGGGCTTTTCAATTTGCTGGGGGCGGGCAGGGGTGGTGGAAGGAATAAAAGCAATAATGGGAATTCAAAATATTTTTGGACCTGTAAGTGAATGGAAAAAACTGCGGGCCAATTCTCAGGTATCCCCATGTACAATATTTCACCAGATTTCCCACATTAGCCTGCAGAAGAGGAGTGCCCTATCACCCACCTCTCCCGAAGCCGGAGCTATTTTGGGTGTACGCTGTGGCACCAGCTGCGCAGAACCGAACTGGGCACCAGCACTGCCAGCGATGGGGCAGCAGCCCTGGGCTGGAGGCCGCTGCTCGGAGGCGATGCTCGGCGGGGGAGCCAAGCGATCCAGCCCCCCCACAGGGGCGGCTGGGCCACCCACCGCCCCCCACCTGCCCCATGGTGGGTGGGCAGCTTAAAGGCAGAAGCTGCTTCACCTGACGGCTTTGGGGAGTGCAGAGGAAGTGCAAAAAATTCTAAGCAGATCTTATTAAAACCGCTGAGTTTTGGCTCCTCGCTCCAAGGTAAGCGCAATCCACCGCCCAGCTGGGAATGATTTCCGTGCTGTTGGGGACTTCCATCAGCTTGACCGGCTAAACCCAAGGGAACCTAAATGGCAGAAGGATAGCGGGAGTGGAAGAAGGTTTTAATAAATTCAGACTCACTAATGTGAGGAAAATGACCTGACAGCCACTGTGGGTATAGATTAATTTGCTATAGCAATTACCTAAGCACGAAAGGAAGGGTATCTGTGCTCTGGACAGTGTTCACATAACAAACTATTCTGGTTTCAGCTGACAAAAGCTTGCTCTGCCATTTTCCACATTGCGGACCAGTCTGTAGGTCTCCCTCTATGTATACTTTATGGCACACCAACACTAGCAATCTAGTCACTGGACTGGAACAAGCTACCCCTCGTTAGCCAAACTCAGGTAGCTGCATGCAAGCTCCTAGTCTCTCCCATTGCTTAGGTGAAGAACTGAAATCACCATCATTTCACGCATGTGTGCAGGTTATTTTGCTTGAACTGTTGACACTGAAGTAGCTCTTTTGGAGAAAACCACTCATATCTTGCTGAGCAAGTGCAGATAAATTCCTTGACTTATTTTAAACCTACATATATAATTTATACCAAGGCTTTATATGAATACAGCGATATATATCAAATGTTCATAGTAAATTACATGTTATGGTCTATCAAGTCTTTATTTTACTTCTAAATTTGTCACAGTGACAGAATCCCCACAGTGCTGTGTCAGAACTTGTGCCATCATATAAAAAGATCAGACTGACACAGCTTCAAGATTAATTTTATTTATGCTTACAACCTTATTTAAAAAAAGCAAGGTTTGCTGTATTTGTTTTAATTACACATTGCTCATTTTATCTGAAAAAAATGGATCTACCAAGAAAATGTTAACGCAGTAGCAAAGACTCCATTTTCTATTTTAATTTTTTTTTAATGTAATGGAAAATGCAGCCTGGTCTTTGAATAACTTCTCTGTCCCTTTTAAATATTTATTGTGATTAAGCTTGGAGGGGGGAAGCAGTAGAAGCTTAGTATTATTTGAAATATTTTCCACAGCTTTTTTTAAAGTTATTATTCATGGTTTCTATGGGGAAAACTGTTGTGGAAAATATATACAGCAAAAGTTCAACAGAGCAACCTAAGTAGAGAAGAACTCTATATGGAGAACTACAAGAAAACCAGAGTTCATCACTATAAAAGGTGTATAAAGCCACAGGACTTGAACGGGGATTTACAAACCTTCTGATCTTTGATGGGCAGCTGTGAGTAAGTGGCTCAGTGGTGGAGTCAGAGGCACCAAATGCAATGCTATGATTTGTCTTGGTAGCTCCTAATATTGGCTGAATCTGCACAAAGCTGCATCTTCGATGCTACAGACAATACAACTTTTCAGATTTCCAGTTTTATTTGTTCCGTTTGATAAAGGTTGTTTGTTTTTTTTTTTTTTTAAATCAGTCACATTGGGCAACAAAATACATATGGTTTGAATTACACTCTTTTTTTTGCTTCAAAAAACGCCACAAAACCTGAGAGCTGTTTTTAATATTGAAGGGCTTTTCGAGGCTGTAGAGAGCAATATAAGATTTGCACATCCTCTAAGCACAGAGGAGTTTGATCTTAAATACCATAAAGTAGACTTTTTGTACAATAATTTAAATTCTACCAAACCCTTAGACCCACTTGAGTATACATGATCTTGTGAAATTTGCATGTGTATCTCTGTGTATGGAGCTGGAAGAAAGGGTTGTCTTTTTGGTCTTATCTGTGCTGTATTGAATTTGTGTCTTCTACGCTGACAGTGGACAATTCAGACTATTCTTGTGTGTTGCCCAGAAAATCTTCACTTATTTCTAAACTGGCAAACCTACCTGTCAGATTTTATCCTCTCTGCAAACAAGACGGGACTAAACTAGGAACAGGCTATTCTTCTCCCATTGAACTCAACAGGGCACCTATATTGACTAGTCCCATTTACAAATTTTGGCTTTTAGATACATGGTAGTCAGACACTAAAAGATGTTTAGGTGTCTAATTTCAGTGTGAATGCCTGAAAGGGGAGTTAGATACTAAACACAGAACTTGCCTCACCCAGGATTAGGTGGCAGATATTTGATTGCTTATGTCTCTGCTAGTATCCTAGACTCCCTGTACAGCATTTGGAGAGAAAAATACAAATTCTTTTCATCCTAAAACAGATAGTGAGAACTCATGCCCCTCTGGATATGACTGTCTCATCCCATAGAGAAGGAGACAGTATATATGATTGTCACAGGCTTAATTAATTCTCACACAGGTAGAATTAGGGAAGTGGACTGCTGATGCTGCACATGCTATACTACATTTGGAAATGAACCTGAATCACTGGAACATTTTTGAAAATTTTACCCTATATATTTTTCTTTTCTCTGAGGAATTGAAATAAATCTTCAGCCTGAGATATTTTTGCATGTATCTATTCTACGTTACTGTGTACAGCAAGAGAATTTTATAAAAGGGTAATAATCATGACAAGTATCTTGTAGAAGTCATCCTCACCTTTTTTACTAGACCTGGTAGAACCCACACAATCGTTCTCCCACATCCCTTACTGTATCTGACAGTAATTCCAGAAGTTGTCACACTTGAGCACTGCTATGCTCTATGCTGGAATAAATGCATAGCATAAGGAAAGATGAATCATCAAAACTATCAGATATGTCTTTTATAGGAAAAGATGAAATTCATTCACCTATACTAACCCTGAAAGCTGACATCTGCTGTATACAAAATATGGCTTTTTTTTTTTTTTTCTTATTTGCACCATATATAATACATTCTTCAAAATCCACTACCATAAGAGGATGCATTCAATCTTTAAGAAGATCCATATCTTCTTTTTCAGGCAAGATATGTAGTGCAGTTGCCCTGCTTTTCAAAAAAACATTCAACCGTAAAGAGTTCCACATCTGCCTTTTTTCTAAATTCTCATACTCCAGTCTCTGAAGTTGCATATCTCAAAGCTGGAAGCTTTTTAACAGAGTCTGTGTTCAGGTTTCTGGGAATAAAAAAGACTTTCTATTAAAATTCACTTTCATAAAAAAGGCAAACCCCAAATGTATTTAAAATCATTGTGGTCACTTTTTATGTTGTTTTTCAGTTAATAACATATGTCACCTGGGTAATTTAACTGCTGCACTATAAGTGTAGTAATGGAGGCTTTAAAATGCCCTGCCCTGTTCTTTGCATTATTAACTACCCCTGTATTTAGTGGGTACTAGATGTCCTGGACTGATGATCTGTTCTTATTCTCTTCTTGTTGATGTCATCTGCGACCCTTGCTGGAAATCAGGAAGTGGTAAGGTAAGTCTAAAGTCCATTTTGCAGCACACAGAATGTTATTAAATCCCATGCTTACATGGATTAAAATCTGGAATAGAAGTTAGTCTGAAGGATTAAGATTAATATAAAATAACTCTACTTCTTTACAGTAGGACGTGTCAATGGCACAGCAGTGGAAGGCAATGTCTTTGCAGAAGACACAAAAGCCCATTAATGAAAACAAATAAAAACTTCCTAAATTATCCAGCAACCAGCATGCTGCAGAATCATTATGTTACAAGGAATGGTGCCCCCACAGACTCTCCCAGAACACTTCCTGAAGCTCCTCAGTAGGATATATCTAAGGTACTTCTGTAATATTTCTACATGAGCCTGTGACAGCAGTCTGATAGCAGGGTCAAAGGGTTCATCTAAGTTTTGAAAAAAGTGGGATAAATTGTTACAACACAACTTGGTCCAGTTCCAAGACAGCAACAAGATAATACTATATGGTACAAAATGATAGAAAATAAAACAGTCTTTGGGGTGAAAATAGCAGTTCCTGTAGAACAGTAGTAGAAAAACACCACCCTGAAGTGTATAATGCTTCAAGGCAGACTCTTGGCAGACAATATAACATTTATTAATCAACTTCAGGGAGATTTAAATCATATTTGCTGTAATAAAGCAAATGGTCTGAGAAATGTAAAAGGGAATTAAACAGATTTTCATCGGTGTTCTTTCTCTGTTTTACATCTTGTCCCTGTAGCAGTCATGGGCTTGACAGGGAGCACTATCTCTTTTCAAGTAGACCAGCAGATTCTTCTGTAACTTTCCATATGAAATGCTGACATGCTGAGGCAATCTGGAGATCAACAAATGAATATGACCAGAACCACTCTAGACAAATTTTCAGCTTGTGAATTGCTATGTAAACTGACTGCACATGATCCTGCATTCAGCTATTCTGATGAACTAATTTCTACCTCCTCCCAGTTATCTCAGGGATAGGAAGACCAAGCTAGTATATGTGCATGAGTGTGTGTTACGTGTTAAGTAATGCACTGTTTATCACTCCAGCTGCAATCAAAAATGAACCCCCATCTGTACAACTCAGGTCCAAATCTGGTCTGTAGTTGCATCACCATCCAGCAGATGTTTCAAACTGAAGGGTGGGGTTTTACCTACAGTGATAGATTCGGTAAGCCAACTTGCAGCAGCTAACTGCTAGATGTGGCTGAGGGATATCTGAGAGCAGTCAGATATAACTGGTCGAATATAATTTGAAACATAAGGGAACAGCCACTAATGGTAAGAATCATATAGATATGACATGTTATGTCTGAACAGAAGAAAGTATATCTTCAGGAGGTCAAACTCCCATTTCCAACTTCTGAAAATCCTAGATGGAAATATGAGTTCATCAAACTGGAATGCAGCATGTCCAAAACGCTTTTCATACATTGTATTGTGCCCTGAGCAGCTGATGTGTACGCGCACTCTTTTATTTACACTAAAAAAAACTCAAACTCACTTTATCTGTTGCTAAGGCAATATTATGTTGTTGGAAAAAGTAGCTAATGATATTCTGATTCTTGTTGTTCCACAGAACAGAGAAAGAAACCGTGAGAAAAAGTGAGGCAAAGAGAAATGAGACCCTTTAGAGGATGTCTCCAGGAACATTTGTGTCTTTGAGGAAAAATACAGCTGCACATCCTTCTTACCTTCATTGAACAGACCCTCTTGTAAGACAAGGTAGCTTCATTTGAACTGGTTATTTGGCTCAAATAGGTGAGATCCAAGGAAAAAAGAGAGAGGAATCTGGTCACTTTTGAGAATGATGAAGACAAGCAGGTCCATTGTGGAGCAGCCATGTTCTGAAGTTTCTCAGATTCATATGCTGCCCAATCCTTACCACTCAGCCCAGGTAACTAGTGTTTAATTAAGCTGGTTCAACACCAGCTGACAGGAAACCCACAGCTAGTAGAGTTGGTTGGAATTTTGCTTTGAGAAACTTGTGTCTTACTCATAAAAAAACCAAAAAGTTCAAAGTATGTCTGTAATGGTTTTACTTCTTATTTATGAAAAACACAGCCTTCTTTTCTTATTTCTATCTTTTTCTCCCTCTTTTATTTCCTCCCTCCCTTTTATAGCAAAACACAGAGGAAGAAGTTGGAAAACCTTTTTCCTGGACTTTCGATAGTCCTTAGTATTTCATATTTGTTGAGACAAAAATTATGATAAAATTGTGAAAAGTCTTATGCATGAAAAATTTATCTTTCTGATTCCTATGACATTTGTTTCAGCATTTTCAAAATGCAAAATGTTAACTTTAGGCTCTGTATTTTGAAAATCTTAACTTACCTTATTATGAACCAATGATAACACTGTTAAGAACATTCCCACTGAAGCTGGGAGGAGATGCAGATTCCTGATACGCTTGAGAATCAAATCTTCTGAGGAAATCTCCAGAGCTAAAAAAAGATATATATATTAATTGAAGTAAAAGAAGAAGGGGAATGTATGGGATGATGTAGTTACTTAATGTACTAACACATTTTATTATGTTTGGGGGAACCCAATAAAATGGGATCCTGATAAATAAAACAAACTGAAATGCTATTTTATAATAGATAATATTCCCATTACATTTACTACAGTTTCTGGACACACTTTGAAAAGTTGAAAACAAGATTCTTGTTCAGAAAGCTTTCTCTCCTGCAAATATGCATTTCAGCTTTCACCACGAAAATTTACAAAGCTTGTAACAATGGCAGAATAGTTCCCTCATCAAAACACACTGTGTTTCATTATCAGGTATCACCAATAGAAGTATTCGATAGAGCATCCATCATATTATGTAGATACCTACAGCAGCATTCTCCTGTAGTCCTTTTGAAACAAGTATTGAGAGTGCTGGAATCCCAGAAGATAAAACATTATGTTCATTCAGTAAATAAAATGCAAAAACATTCATAGTCTCAAATGTATAAACTTTATCTTGCACAGACAGAAGCTGATGAAGACTCCCAAGGAAAGTGAGTTTGCCTACTGCCGCTGTATCTTCCTGCAAGGTCCTGGCATGTAATTGTTAATCATGATCCCGTTATACTTTTAAAACAACCTCCTTTTCATACATAGTTTGAAGCATTCAACACCGGTACTGAAACAAAGTGTATCAGTATTCAGGTACAGGGGAAAGTTCCTCCTCCCTGTCAACAGTGCTTGCTATCAGACCAATAGGTGTCATGCCCTCTGAGCTCCAAGAAACACATCAATGAAGACAAAAAGCTCTTGGCTTGAGCTAACAGAGTCTTTGATTAGGGAAAATGGGAAGACAGGCAGGAGGTAAATTAGCCTGCAATGATATTTACATGACAAATTTAGCCTGAAGTCAAAAATGGTTAAGAGAGAAGTTGGATGCTTGTGGTCAGCATGGCCATGGTCAGCACCAGGAGGAGCTCTGGCCCAAGAACAGTATCCCCTTGCAGCTATCTCTGCACTTTCTGCCTCAGCACAATTAATTCAGCCTAAGAAAAATACTTCTTTCCATGTCAAAGATATATTTTCAGGTAGTTTTCACAGTTAGTGACAGTTAAAAGAGATGTAATGGTTTTCAAACACCGTAAGAGGTAAGAGATTTAATTGGCACCATTTGCTGGACAGGTCTTGCAAGTGCTCTGTTGTCAATAGTTACTTATGTTTTCCAGGAGTCCTTTCCTTAGATACAGGGCACAGGATTGATGTCTGATTTGCCTTAGACTTGAACAGGGATGTTTGTTTCAGATCCCTTCAAACAAACAATTGTGAATCTCCTAAACTGTTTTAAGACATGGTATACAACACATGCCATATAATACATGCAAGTTGTAGCCCAAATAGTTGAAAACAGACCACTAGGTAGTACTGAAGGGTAGAACATTTAAAAGATCAGCTCTGGACCAGACTTGGACTGTGGTTTGGAATATGATTTGAGGTTACATGGTAAGACAGACTGAGGTTTTAGTCCCACATTACCAAAACTGCCTGAACTGTTTTCAGAGATTTTACTGAAAGATGACAAAAAACTTGCAAAGGCAAAGGTAAGGGCATCATAAGATGGTAGACAATCAGATGACTAGATAATGTCTGTCTGTGTAAAGTAGAGGTTTCCATGTCCAAGCTTTTTGCAAGACACATCAAGGAAAAAGTCCAGAGTATGTGAGTCACCTAATGTCCCTTTAGTCACCTCTTGGCCATAATGGTCGCCTCAGCTACCTGTTTCCCCTCAGGAGGCACTTCAATCAAAACTGCATGATTGAAGCTGATCACTATGAGTCAGGGTTAAATTAATCAAAATTGCATGACTGAAGCTGCTTTAAAAAAAAGAAATCTACAAAATCATGTTATATTACAGACACTTTGAATTTTCTATGTCTTCATTAACAAAATAAAATAATTCTTTACTCCACAATCAGCATAATACTGCTTTTGGGGAGGGTTAATGAAAAATCAAAATTTATCATAGATGTTCTATGGCTGTATGCCTCTGCAAATACATATTCAATGACTTGTCTTCCCAGCAGCATCTACAAGTGAAATGTGGGTCATGTGCTTGTCTGGGTAGTCCAAAATGACCATTCACTAACTCATCAGTTAGAGTGTGAGAACCGTCTTTCAAAAAATTCCATTGTCATGAAACCGGAAGATTGTACGTGCAGACCTGAGCTCTGTAATACTCCCAGCAGCTGTGTTGAGGCAAGTGACCCTACAGAAATGTGACACAAAATATCTCTGGGTCTGAGAAGACGATTAGCTAAACACGGGGGCACGAGAGCAACAAGAACTTTCTGACTCTACTGGCCATTGCGCAAGCAATGGGGAGTGGGAAGTAGATTTCCTAATAGCATGAATTACAAAGGTAGTGTCAGAAGACCCTGATCTCTGCCTGATCTTTTGTACAGTCTTCTGCGATTCACATGCTCATAGAGAAATTATTAAGAGGACTATTTATCTGACCCAGCAAAATTATGTTCAGGCTGTGCATGTGCTTTCTATCCAGGGCTTGCTCCAGGGGTCATCAGCCAGCAATATGATTGGAAACAGGAACCAGTCCAAACAACAACACTTTACTGTACTCATTTCTCATCCAGCTTGAGGCTTAGGCGGAGGGAGGGTGTTTAGACTGAAAGGAAGATGAGCAGCATGCATGCGCAAGGGATCCATTTCACTTAAGGGGAAACTACCAGCTGCTCTATACCTGTAAGCCTTGCTCTGTACAGAATAGGAATTCCAATTCAACATAACCGTAAAAGAAGCAAAAAATACAGTCATTAGAAACTGCAAGCAGTAATAGCGTAATGGCACCTGCAGAAGCTATTTCATGTGCAATAACCACAGATAACTGTCTGGTAATCTGTCTACAGTAAAAATAGCTTTACTGTGTTCTCCATGGACACATTTTGACATCATTGTTAGAGTAAGAAGGGTTTAAGCAGAATTCTTATTGTACCTCTGACAATGATTTTCTCAGCTGATTATTACTTGCTTCTGTACCGCATGGTGCTAACGCTGCTATAATAACCGCACTAGACGGCACTGTCCCTGCCAGCACCTGGGGAGGTCGAACCCCATGCACCAGTACAGGCTGGGGCTGACCTGCTGGAAAGCAGCTATGCCCAAGAGGGACCTGGGAGTGCTGGTGGATGAAAAGCTGACCATGAGCCAGCAATGTGCCCTTGTTGCCAAGAAGGCCAATGGTATCCTGGGGAGCATTAAGAGGATTGTGGCCAGCAGGTTGAAGGAGGTTCTCCTCCCCCTCTACTCTGCCCTGGTGAGACCCCACCTGGAGTACTGTGTCCAGTTCTGGGCTCCCCAGTTCAAGAAAGATGAGGAACTCCTAGAAAGAGTCCAGAGGAGAGC
>NW_009258671.1:4621108-4630520 GCF_000687185.1 Egretta garzetta | reverse complement strand
CATAAGAGGTTTCAGTTGAATATGAGGAACTTCTTTACTTTGAGGGTGACAGAACACTGTAACAGGCTGCCCAGGGGTGTTGTGGAGTCTCCTTCTCTGGAGATATTCAAAGCCCGCCTGGACAATGTCCCGTGCAACCTGCTCTAGGTGAACCTGCTTTAGCAGGGGGGTTGGACTAGATGATCTCCGGAGGACCCTTCCAACCCCTGCCATTCTGTGATTCTGTGATTCTGTGAAAATGGCTTTGGGTTGCTAATCATGAGCTACTCAGGCTTATACCAGGCTATGCTACAGGAGCAGTTTTAGAAGACATAGACTATGAGCTGTAAGAATCTACAATTAAAACTGCTACTTTAGATAGAGGAAGGTATAAATTGCTTTAGAGTAGGTACAAATAAAGCAAGCTCTGTTCTGACCAGCCTGGCTGAACAGGGAGCTTTCACTGGAACTCAGGAAAAAATAGGACAGTTTATCATCTTTGGAAGAAGGGACAGGCAACTCAGGAGGACTACAAGGATGTCATGAGGTTAGGCAGGGAGAAAATTAGAAGGGGCAAAGCCCAACTAGAATTTAATCTGGCTACTGCCATAAAAGACAATAGAAAATGTTTCTATAAATACATTAGCAACAAAAGGAGGGCTAAGAAGAATCTCCATTCTTTGTTGGATGCGGGGGAAATATAGTGACAAAGGATGAGGAAAATGCTGAGATATCTAATGACTTCTTTGCCTCAGTCTTTAATAGTAAAACCAGTTGTTCTCTGGGTACCCAGCCCCCTGAGCTGGAAGACAGGGATGGGGAGCAGAATGAAGCCCCCACAATCCAAGGGGAAATGGTTAACAACCTGCTACACCACTTAGACACACACAAGTCTATGGGGCTGGACCTGAGGGAGCTGGGGGACGTGCTCACCAAGCCATCTTCAATCATCTATCAGCAGTCCTGGCTAACCAGGAGGTCCCAGTTGACTGGAGGTTAGCAAATGTGATGCCCATTTACAAGAAGGGCTGGAAGGAGAATCTGGGGAACTACCAGCCTGTCAGTCTGACCTTGGTGACAGGGAAGATTATGGAGCAGATCATCTTGAGTGCTATCACGTGGCACATACAGCACAACCAGGGGATCAGGCCCAGTCAGCATGGGTTTATGAAAGGCAGGTCCTGCTTAACCAACTCGATCTCCTTCTATGATGAGGTGACCCACTTAGTAGATGAGGGAGAGCCGGTGGATGTTGTCTATCTGGACTTTAGGTAAGCCTTTGGCATCATTTCCAACAGCATTCTCCTGGAGAAACTGGCTGCTCATGGCTTGGATGGGCACATGCTTCACTGGGTAAAAAACTGGCTGGATGGACAAGCCCAGAGAGCTGTGGTCAGCAGAGTTAAACTCAGTTGGTGGCTGGCCACAAGTGGTGTTGCCTGGGGCTCAGTATTGGGGACAGTCCTGTTTAATATCTTTATCAATGATCTGGACGAGGAGATCGAGTGCACCCTCAGTAACTTTGCAGATGACACCAAACTGGGCTGAAGAATTGATCTGCTTGAGGGTAGGAAGGCTCTGCAGAGGGATCTGGACAGGCAGGATCGATGGGCCGAGGCCAAACTGTATGAGGTTCAACAAGGGCAAGTGCTGAGTTCTGCACTTGGGTCACAACAATGCCATGCAACGCTATAGGCTTGGGGAAGAGTGGCTGGAAAGCTGCCCGGTGGAAAAGGACCTGGGGGTGTTGGTTGACAGCTGGCTGACTATGAGCCAGCAGTGTGCCCAGGTGGCCAAGAAGGCTTGTATTGGGAATAGTATGGCCAGCAGGAGCAGGGAAGTGATCGTGCCCCTGTACTCGGCACTGGTGAGGCTGCACCTCGAATACTGTGCTCAGTTTTGGTTCCCTCACTACAGGAAATATGTTGTGTTGCTGGAGTGTGTCCAGAGAAGGGCAGTGAGGCTGGTGAAGGGTCTGGAGCACAAGTCTTATGAGGAGTGGCTGAGGGGACTGGGGTTGGTTAGTTTGGAGGAGGCTGAGGGGAGACCTTATTGCTCTCTACAACTGCCTGAAAGGAGGTTGTAGCGAGGTGGGTATTGGACTCTTCTGCCAAGTAACAAGTGATAGGATGAGAGGAAATGCTCCAGGGGAGGTTTAGGTTGGATATTAGGAAAAATTTCTTTACTGAAAGGGTTGTCAAACATTGGAACAGGCTGTCCAGGGAAGTGGTTGAGTCCCCATCGCTGGAGGTATTTAAAAGACATGTAGGCATAGCGCTTAGGGAAATGGTTAGTGGTGGACTCCGCAGTGCTAGGTTAATGGTTGGACTTGACAATCTTAAAGGTCTTTTCCAATGTAAACAATTCTATGATTCTATGATTAGGCCACAATTTCAAAATGCGGATTTCTCCTCTGCTGAGAAGCAACATGCAAAGCCTTGTACTTGGCAGACCAAAAAAATTAGTAGCAGGCAGGGATGTTCAGTGTCAGGCAAAAAGATTCCTGTTCTTCAAGTGAAATAATTTGTTAACGTGTAAAATGAAAATGTATTTCATAAATGGTTTTGATGTATTTTGTGGGCAAACAGTGGCAGCAGATTGAGGATGTTTATGGACTCAGGCAGATAAGCTGTTTGATGACCCAGTGTGCAGAAAAAACGAGTGAGCTGGCTGCTAAAGTTGTAGAGATTTGTAACAAAAAAATATTGAGTGCTATGAACACAATACAAATGGAAACATATGTGTGTGAAAGCACCAGATGAGACAGCAGAACAAAGGGTATAAGAATAGCCTGGACTCATAATGAAGAACACCATTCCTTTGACACGATTCCCAGAACATTGCTCTCAGCAGTAAAATTGAGTAGTGTGATGTTTAGGTCAAGCCCAAAAGGCCTGCACTCAAGCCCAGAAAGCCTGCACTCTTCTAAGACCACAGGACAAGATGACTTGTCAGCAGAATGGGTGAAAGCAGCAACTTTGCCTCAAATTTATGGACACTGAACCAAGAAAGATCCCAGAACAAAGGACAAGTATTGATTCCTAAAGGGTATCAAAGATCTGTCAAAAAACAAGTTCATTGTCGTCAGCCAAGAACCCCAGAAAAACAATGAACACTTGACAGCAGTGTCCTCTTCTATCCATGTTGCACACAAGTGATCCTTGCCAGGGAGACACAGGTAGGTGCTTGGGACTGTGATATGGGACTGTGAGTGAGCGAAATACTTGAGGGAATGTTACTGCATAGCAACAACTTACATAGATATTTTGTAAATAAATAAAAAGTTCCTTTTCTCTAAGACCTAGCACTAGGTTTTGTTATGGTGCACTTTCCTTTTTTTTTTTTTTCCTTTAATTTATATTCCTATGTCCTTTGACTCCCTCGCCTCTTTTAATTCCTCTATATCGTAATCTTCACTAAGAGTTGTGTACGATAGTGGGCTTGGCATTGTTCTCTCTCTGTTTTCTTGGTTAGATTGTCTTCCTTGCAAGTCATAATTTTAATAAAATAAAAAGAAAGGGAGCTGGACTGGACCTAAAGAGGTCGTTTAGGTCACCCAATGGTACCTAGAACAAATCCTAATATCATGTCATTGTCAGCTGCCAATGAAGATGTCTCATCGTCCCTAAGCAATGCGTATAGTGTAATCGCCCTTGCAGTTACCATTTCTAATAGCTAGCCTGAATATGCTGTGATATAACTCAAGCTTGTAACTTCTTGTTCTAAGCACACTGACATGGCAAAGATTTTTTTCTTTCTTCTTGCAGCAATCTTTTACTTGCGTGAGGATTGTTATCATTTCCCGTCTCAGTTTCTCCCTCTTTTGAATAAAGAGCTCCATTTCCCTCAACTCTGCTTCACAATTTCAGCCTAAGAAGGGAAACGAAGCAGGATTTTTGGTCCTTTGCTTTACCAGCTGGTACCAACTATCGCACATTTTTGGGGCTCAGCTAGCCTACCTTAGGCTAGTTGATGGAGGGAAGATGTAAGAACGATAGGCTAGAAAAAATCACCTGGTCATCACGAGCGTGATAGAGGGCTAGTAAAAAAAAAGGCCAAACAACAAACCATGAAATTTCCTGATGCTGTAACCAGACATATGAGTTGGAATAAAAAGAGTGAAAGCCACCAACTACAGGAAGAAAACACCATTCATGTACTAAGTCCTTTAAGTAGGAGGGAACATTTGAGGGAGGTTTTAGGGAGGATCACAACTAAGTCACACTACAGAAGAAAATTTTAAAATAATGATCAAGGTAACAAAGGCCTTTGCAAGTCTAAACTAGGAGAAAATTTCTTTCTGCTTGCACTGTAAGCTATAAGCTTAACCTTGCCCACGTAATCAGGACGCACTGATCTGAAAAAGTTGAGTGTCATGGAATAACTAGCACTGCTAAAACTCATTTTCCAGATGAAGCAAGCTGCTGATATACCCTCTCTAGAGGGCAAGTCAAAGTTTGGGTGCCTTCAACTCTTCTCCAAAAGTACCTTCTGAAGGAGACATGAGCGTATGCTTCCTTTTTGGCTATACAAAGAACCTGAGGTTTTCAGGCTTCCAGCTTATTGCCTCATTTAGACGCCTGGATTTAGGTAGGATTAATGTAAGTCATGGTTTAAAAAATGATGTATAAGTGTAACCATTTGCGGCCATCGGTTTGATTTACAAAGTTATTTGGATTCTTTTATGGCAAAAATTAAATATAAATCAGTGTTGTTATTACAAGAATTAATAATTATTTTATAGCCAGACGGGTAATGTAAACACCATTTGTCAAATAATGTAATAGTCTTACTAATAATAATCACTTCACTTCAGCAGTTTGCAATTACTCTTAAACATACATATTTCAGTTCTCTGATTTCTTCTGTGTACATGAGATGGCCAAAGGGAAAACAATCTATCCAGCATGCATTGAATTAGACACAGTGCATCTCAGTACTCTGCAGCAAAGGAGTTTGTTCCATTCCGTTTCTGCAGAAAGTCCAAGTAATACATCAAATCAAGCGTAAGTTCCAAGTAATCATATTCTTTCCTGTCTGGTTTTAAGAAATCTCAGACCCTTGGACACTTCCTTGGCCTTTTTTATAAACGTATGTTAAATTTTATTCATCTAACTCTCATGTGTGGACAGACTATATTAGCGCAAGACTTGCATGAAGCTTCTAATAACAAGAACAGGTGATTTGCTTGACTTTCTCAGGCCCATTCCTCATTTCCTTTACACTGGTTTGACTCCAGCACAACCCCACGGATTTCACTGAGGTATCCATGGTTCAGTGCCAGGAAAGGAGATCTGGATCTCTGAACTTTCCTGTTGCTGCAGAGAGGCCTAGAAAGAGTAAATTCCAGTTGACCTATATGTAGTGCATCCCTGAATCTCCACCAGAGGTTTCCATTACATGCTTCCATTGAGTCTTTCTTATCTGTTTCTACAGTACTGACAAAGTCACATATGTCCTAGAAAAAGACAGGACCCTGCAACTGGACCCATCTGCACAGTTAACTTACGGAGCCCTACCGACATAAACCAAATCAGACTTCATACACACAAAGTTAAATCCTGGCCCCAATTAAGTCAACAGTAGTTTTACTGTTATTGTTTAAGGTGTTGGGCTTTCGTCAACACACCACAAGGCTCTGTTCATGATGTCCAATGTGAGCTTCAAAGAACTGCTATTACATACTTTTCCTGCCTTAAAACCTAAGCATGGTGTTGTCACCAGGGCAAATGTCAGAAAGGGCAGAGCAGATCTCTAGACTGGCAATTTGGAAGATGGAAGAGCAGGGGGTAGATCTCATGAGTGGCAATTTAGAGGCTGTTAGTTTGAAAGCAGACCCCCGCTGTCGTTCCTAGTGAGGTTTCTTGTTCATCTACGCCTGATACACATTAATGTTACACACTGCATAACAAAACATTTCTCTAATTAATAGCCTAAGTTCCACAATGTGCTCCCTGTTAGTAGATTGTAGCCTTTGAACAGTGATCACAGTAGCACCTTAGCACAGACCTACTGAATGCCTCCAGTTTCGTTCATTTGCTCTTACAGAGAGACTTGAATGAACCCACTTCTTTCTTGAGAGAAACTACAACGTGATACTTTATAGCAACTGAACAGTGGCCAGGAAGGAAATTCACAGATTTTATTATCCCCAAGGAAATCATATGGCGTGGAACATGTTTTTAAAATAGATTTATTCCCACTAATTTTACTAGTATACCAGTATTTCCTTGCATTGATCCAGTTTGGCCCTACTTGTTCAGGGACAGTGGGGCATGATAGGACTAGGGGTGGTCAGGCCAGACAGTTACAAGACCTTGACCACGTTATGTGATTTGGGAATGTGTGCTGCGCTAGCTGGTGGTGATGAGAGAGCTGAAACCCTTTCCTCCACGCTGGGAAACCTGTGCCTGCAGGTGACTTCATGATTACATAAACCAGGGCACGTGTTCCAAAGAAGCGGAAACCATCATATTCTTTGTCTTGTTCTCCACTGCTCTATTAATAGCATAGCAAATGTTCTTATCTCACTGAGCGCTGTTACCCACACAGTCTCTTCAGGAGCAAGACGTCAGTACAAATAGGGAAGAAACGAGCCAGAATGTATTTAGGCGAGTAATATGTACTCAAAGTAGCTCAGAGCTGTGCTTCGTCCTTGGATACTGAAGCAGTTGGCTAATGAAATCTCAGGACCAGGTCAAGTTACCAAGACTAGCAAGCATAAAATGCCTCCTATTTACATGCTTTGAGACTCAGTTCAGAAGTGCGATCTTGATCTCAAATTTTGACACAGATGCATTTGAAGCATTAGTCAAGCACTTGAACCGGGGAAAAAAAAAAAGCTGGAATAAATGATCAACAAGTTTTGGTAAGCACATAAACAAAGCAATTAATAGCAGTTGATAATAACTTACCTAGAAGTAGTCAAATCAGTATAATTTCAATCTGCAAAACCAGGCCTGTGGCTAGAGGAAGATGGAGTAGCTACCATGTATCTCAAGCTTTGTAAAACGCTAGACAATGTCTCACATAGGTTTCATGTAACTAAACCAGAAGAATGCAGTTTATATGAAAGTATTTTAAGGTGGGCATAGATCTGGTTGCTGTTGGAGGAAATGCAAGATACCGTGCATTTGGGCAGATATAGCCAGATGCAAAGACAGAGGTTGGAAGTATCTGGCTATGCAACAGCTCTTGCAGAAACAAATCTTAGGTCACAGTGAACCACTGGCTGAATTCTGTCAATACTGTGAAATAAAAGGTAAATTATACAGAGATGTATAAATGAAAGTACAACCTTCAAGGGATGTGAAGTAGTAACCCTTCCGCTTTGCTCACTTGCAATATTCTGCTTAATTTTAAGTACTACATTTTGAGCGGTCCAGAGAAGACTAATGGAGTTGATCGGAAGTCTGGAAGATTTGAACTAGGAGAAAGACTGAATTAATGGTACGAACCTGAAAAGGAAAAGTCTAAGAGTTGAGATGGTGCCCATTTTCAAACACGCATATGCCTGCTGAAGGAAGACAGGAAATAATCTATTCTCTAGGTCTGTTTTGGATAAGACAGGAATTCATGGACTTACATTGCAGAAAAGAGGATTCAGTAAAGATTAGGAAAAGCTTTGCTCTCATATGAATCTCTAGATTGCCTGGACAAGTTATGCAGTCACCATTACTGATAGTCTTTAGGACTGGGTTAGATACACACCTGTGAAGAAGGACAAAGGTATTTTAGATACTTGCTTGAGGACCATTTCAGCCCCATGAGTGAAAGATTTGCTTTTGATGTGAAGAGAAAAAAAAAGATTAAACGGGTTTTAATTATGCACAGACTTGTAAAAGAATTCTTACTAGATTAACTCCATCTAGAAGATCTATGATGTATGCCAGATCTTCTAATGTCATTTCTTTTCTCTGTAAATGGAAGTTGAATCCAGACTCAGCTCTGGGCTTGGGATATTCCTGGACTATGAGAAAGTACTGAACTGAATTATGTAGCTGAAATATTATTTTCAATATTTCATCTGATTTTCACAATGTGATGAACCAAAATACAGATGTTTTTAACCCATTGTTACCTAACGTGTAAGTATTGTATTGTACAATTTGAATATTGTAAAAATTACCTAAGAAACTCTGAAAGAGATTTAATACAGCATATAATTTCTCATTCTTCAGTTGTTAAAGCCTTGTATACACTATTCAGGTGCCACCTCTGGTTACTTTAAGGGAGTTTCTCAGAGAACTGCACAAAATTGTATGATTTAGAGTAAAAGTCAGTCCATAAAACTGACCTCAGAAAGACTTGCATCTTTCTTCTCAACAAGAAGGACCTTTGTTTGCAGCAGAAGTGCACCCCAAGGCTGTGGTGTTTGTTCAGAAGTTTGGCAGGCATTTGATATTCCTTTTTGTTATAGCTATGTCTAAAAGGGTTGACAGGTAGGAGCTAGTAAACTAGTTGTGCCAGGTTACAAAGTTAGCACTGACAGCACTTTTCTTTAGACCCTCCTGGAGATTCCTACTTGTCCAGTGAAGTTGGAAGCTCTCAGCAAGAGCACCAGACTTTGCACTGGAGTCGATCTCGTTCAGGCACACGTTTGTTGAACTTGGTCTGTTGTGGGCACGGCAACCTCTGACAGAAGCGTAGTGCTAAACAGGAAGCAACTTAGATGTGGCAAAGGCTGGAAACTCTAAGAGTTAAAAAAAAGTCAAAATTAAGTACTGGAAAGTAGCCTGCAGGGAGTACAGTACTTAGCAGCTTAAGGCTACTAGCTTCACTCTCATCTGAAAAAAAAAAAAAAAGAGGCCTGTAAGGTGCTGCCTTGATCTGCACAGTAGAAGAGCAAGCTGTCTGTCTCTGCTGGGTGTCTTTGAACAGGTGCCCACTTCCAAAAGAAACACACACACAGGCACACCCAGTGATTATTATTCTTAAATGCCTGCCTACAGCTGAATGTAACTGGGAGCGCTTTCCTTTGGCCGTGGTAGATGAGGGCCTTCTGCCCCACGACACATCTTAAATCGTCTGAGGACGACTTCAGTGACTCTGCTTTGTGATACATTCCCGTCACAGGCTGAGACCCGGCGTCTCCAGGAGTGATTTTATGATGCTGTTCAACGGCCTCTACATGCCATTCTCCAAATTACATTAAAACCCAAACTCCTGCGCAGCCTTACATTGGTAGCGTATGGCTTTATTTTATCCATCCGGTTTCTACACTTAAGGTCGTATAACTTAACACCGGGCCGGTTTTAACGCCACTTTTCTAAGAGGCGGAAAACAGACGCGAGGAGTGAGGGAAGGCTTCCCCCTTCCCACGTCAAAAGGCTCCGGTGTGACTACGCTGCCCTCTACCGGGGCTCCCCACGCGGGACGGGCATGACGCAGGAGGCGCCACTCCTCACGCGGGACGGGCGTGACGCAGGAGGCG
>NW_009258671.1:4614553-4619498 GCF_000687185.1 Egretta garzetta | reverse complement strand
TAAAGGTTGGACTCGATGATCTTAAAGGTCTTTTCCAACCAAAGCGATTCTATGATTCTATGATTTTCTGTCCTTAAGGTGGCCGCAGTTAAATGAAGCAGCCAGGCTGTCGCTAGTGTCCTGCGGATTGTTCGGTCGCGGGGTAACTGGGTGGTGGCCGGCCAGCCCCACCCACCGCGCAGAGCTGGGCTGCTCAGGGCTGCTCACCGTGGTGTGCAGCTGAGCTTGGGCAACTCCAAGGATGGGGGCCCCGTAGCCTTTCCCAGGAGCCCCTTCCAGGTGTTGGTAGCCCTGGAGGTGGAAAAACTGGTTTGGGAGATCTAATTGGCGCTTCTTGTCTTGCAGTATGTGTCTGCGTCCTCTCGCTGCCCTTGCCCAGGAAAGGCGGCTCTCTTTTCTCTCTACCTGCCCGCTAGGTACTTGAAGACAGCGATAAATTTGCCCCCTTGCCTTCTCTTGGTACGGCTGAATCAAGACACCTCTTCCAGCCTCTCCTGGTGTGCGCGTGCTCCCAGGCCCCAGCCCTCGTGCTGGCTGTCTGCTGCGCTTGCTCTGGTTATTTTTCTTTCTTGTATCCAGGAGCCCACATCTGGACGTGGCACGTCAGAGGCCATCTTGTAGATGTTGAGTGGAAGGAAATAATTGTGTGTGCCCACGTGACGCACAAGCTCAGTTTGTGGCAAAGTGCACAAAGCAATAATTAGAGCTAGACAGAAACAAGTATGATAGCGTTAAGAATATGGGCATTACACCTTTTTATTCTGCCAGAACAAAACTGAGAATTTTCTACACACATGACAATAAAACCAGCGCATGGTTAGGTTGCGCTTAGTGTGTAGCATACCTAGGTGCAAGTTCCCAGTGCAAACCTACTGCATTACATTCAGAGCAGTGACTTGGTGCAGTCAAGTAGAAATGTAGCCCAGCTGGGTTCAGAGCTGGAAGTAAGCACGAGCCTTCTGTATCTCATAGCTGCTGTACCGTTGTCCATTCTGGAAAGTCTTTTTTTTTTACTGTATCTGAAAAGTAGAGGAAGCATCACTGACTTAGTTTTATTTTTTATAAAGAAACAGTCAAAAACATTTCTGACCTAGATTACTGATAATTATTTAATGCATGTGAATCCATATTGCTTAACGACCTGTGCTGCATAGTGTGGTTTGAGTGACCTCCTCATTTTCTATTTGGCATCTGAATTTGCCCAACAGGAAGCCAGTTAGAGTTATGTAGCCTGACTTTGAGGCATAACAGGTGGTTAACTTAGATGATAGTGCACTAGGTTTTCTAGTCCCCTTTGAGACAGCTGTGCTGACAGGGTACATACCACACAACAGAACACTGTTGGTTGAATGGGGAGTGTATATTTAACAGGTATAGCTATTAAACAGCCTGAAGCAGTTTATGGAAAATACCTCCTCTGTATTTGTTCACATGGGTGTGACTTGATGTTGCTGTAGCTGTCATACATATTTTTATTCTGATGATGCCATGATGTCTTTGGATGGAAAAACTTAACTAAAGCACTTATTTGCTATGTACAGTGTATTGAGAATGCCAGTGTCGCTGAGGTTATTTTTCATAACTTGTGTTTTTATCTCTCATGTGCTTTTTTGTCACAACGATGGCGGCAGTGGCCTCGCAGTGCTCAGATGTTGTTTATCATGACATAATACTTGGACTTAGCCCTTCCTTTTGTAAACGTTTATTATCCCTGAACAATCACAATCTTGTTTTACCAGTATCAAAGGATTGCTGTGCCAAAACATATGGGATTGTAACTTGAACAGCTCTTTCTCTGGGACTGTATGGAGCCTAATTAACACATTTTAAAACACTTGCAGAATAAGCTAATCTTCTAACTGTGTGGCACTTCTGCTTGTTGTCAGCCTTGTTTCTGAACTTTTAAATGACTTTTGAATGCCTCATTCAAGGCATTCACAATTCATTGATCTGTTAGCATGCCTAACAAATTGTGGCATGCTGACACTGGATTTTTCTAGTAATGCTTCTGAATTTCATGTTGCTTAAGCTTCCTACGTGTGTGGTAGATCAAGCGCTCTACGGTATTAAATTGAAGTGCAACCCAGGCTTGAGATTTTACAATCTAGTGCGTGTGTGTGTTTTATTCCTATTGTTAAAAGTCGCTTGTTGGACTGACAGGGGTAGTTTTACTAACTCAAATATAAGAACTAGTTCTTTTCATTGCAGGGTGTAATACAGATATAAGCCAGGGTGTTGTTCAGGTTAGATTATGGCAGGCATGTCAACAATGCTGGGATTTGTTCTTCATATTAATTTATGTCGCTGTCTGCCAACAGTATATGGGTTTCTACAGACCACGATGAAATTGAGAAGGTTGCAAAGCAGTTTGGTGCTCAAGTTCATCGAAGAAGCCCTGAAGTATCTCAAGACTCCTCAACTTCTCTAGAAGCTATCAGAGAGTTTCTTAATCATCATCATGGTAAATCAGTAATGAAATATGCTGAGCTTTTATGTTGTAGTCCCAGAGTGATGATACACTTATTACTTAGAAAAATAAGTAAAGCCTTTAGTAAATAAAAACTAGAAAGATTCTCCTTTTTTGTGGCATCCACTCATACCACACTTTACAGTTGTGTGTATTAAAAAATATTCATTGTTTCATAGATGTTTGTTTGTTTTTCTTTAGAGGTTGATATTGTAGGAAATATACAAGCAACATCTCCCTGTTTACATCCCAGTGACCTTATAAAAGTGGCAGATCTGATCCAGAAGGAGGGGTTTGATTCTGTCTTCTCTGTTGTGAGACGGCATCAGTTTAGATGGAGCGAGGTAAAAAAAGGAGGTAATATTTAGTTGTTTCTGGTTACAGTTATACTTAATTTTTTTTTTCAAATGGTTTATTTTTGTACCCATGGTGTTTTACATTAGCAAGTGATATCAGAAGCAGGAGCTGAGTTCTTGGAGAGGTGTGAGATGGCTTAAAAATTCCTTTTAAGTAGTGCTGTTTTGATATTACTGGCCATTGCTCAGCCTTTATGTAACTGTTTTGTAGAAGTGATAAGGTATTGAAAATTAAGATGTTATTAACTTGTCTAGGCTCAAAATACATCTCCCAGAAACTTTACAGGTTAACTTCTGCTTGGCGGGTATTCATGTGTATGTAGACATAACATGGAGGTCCTGTCTTAACTAGGTAAGTGTTTGTTCTTACTGTGCAGTAGCAAACAAATGACAAATAATGTGAGGTAAAGTCTTAGTGAAGGTCGGATGGCAACCTCTTAGCCTGGAGACTTAGGGTTTGTTTCAGCCTGCTAATTTGGCTGCTGACTTATGTCAAATTGCAAACTGCCTTTGAGTCATGAGGGCTGAACTCGTGTTAATTAGCTCATACAGAAGAATGTGACTATTTTTCCCTGAGGAAAATATGCCTCTCGGCTACAGTTGCCAAGATGACTAAAGACTGAACTCTTCGCTTACAAATAAAGATTGTACCTTGTTGTAGCTGTAGAAGTACCTTTTGCCCTTGTACCAAGAACTATTCCACAGATTATCTTTGTTGTCTTTGTTTCTGTGATTAAAGCAGAAATGTTTGCTTCTTTTTCTCAAAATAGTTAGTGCAGATACTGCCACATTGTTTTTGTTTTTAAAAAATGAATGTGTTAGACATTACCATTAATCTGTTGAGGTGGAAAAAAAATTTATCTGATGCATTTTATATGAGTTTACAAAGTATCATGCTGTAGAAGGCCATGTGAAATAAATGAAGCTTGATATTAAGAGTAAGCTGGAATAAAAGTTAGGCCTTTGTTTAGAATAAACAGATTGCTTGAACATTCTCATAAGAGGAGAAATAATGTGACACAGTTTGTAAAGTATAAGAGGAGTATCAAAATCGTTCATGGCAGTTTAGAATTCTGTGGATTGCACTTTAGGCAACCAAGTGAAAGTCCACTTCACATCTTGAGATGCTAGAACGGACATCTGTGAAAGACTACATCTCATTTGGATGTACTGTGTGGCTTTCTGAAGTGATTGTGTGCCACCTAGTCTCTATAGGTAGGTTATTAAAATATAGAAGCCTCAAGGCCTACCTGAAAGGGCAAATAATTCTGTAGTATAAAACGACATCTAAGGTCTTTTAATGTAGTGAGAGATCAAGGATCATTCAGTTGCAAGGAGCATATGCAGGGAGGAGAACAAGGAACACATTGTGCAAACACTAGCAGCTTAAGGGTAAAAGCAAATGGCCTTTCAGGAGTGTGGTGTTTCAGGTGACAGTGATTTGCAGAAGCATTATACAGTTAAGTATTGTATGTTCCTCCCCCCCCCTTTTTTCCCTCCTCTTTTATCTTTTTTTTTTTTTCTTTTTTTAGACAGCTTTAAAGTACTGATTATGTTAAAAGAATTTTATATCTTTTCCTGTGTATTTCTGTTGTTCCTTCTGCTTTAAGGTTTAATATTGATGCACCTTGAAAAGAGAAAGGTGTCTCTCTGACTGGAAGTGTTTACTTCATTGAGCACAAAGCTCTAGCATATTTAGGAAATACAAGGTGTGTATATATACTAAAGCCTCAGGATGTTTGGGGTATTTGAGAATGCCCTCTAACTTTTTCATTGTCACTAGATCATGAGAGCTGGTGAATTTTGGCTAATTTGTGCATGTGCATTTGAGTGACGTAAGGACAGAAGTCTTTGGTCCCTGGTTCAGTTTCTGCTGCATATGCTACTGGCATTGATAACAATGTGGGATCTTATGGGATCATTTTTGTTCAAAGACACTTGTTTATTTGTGTGCACTGATTAAACCACTTAGGAAAAGTTAATATAACGTGTATCCTTAAATAGGAAATAGTTTGGGGAAGTGCCAAGATGTTTTCACAGGCAAAATTTCTCCTCATATACTCTCTTTTCACCTTCCAGATTCAGGTTGCTCCTCTCAGCTCTTGGAGTTAATTCAGGGCAT
>NW_009258671.1:4608538-4614540 GCF_000687185.1 Egretta garzetta | reverse complement strand
TGGCTGAATGGGGGCTGGGGGTGGTGTTTTTACTCTCACTGCAAGTTAAACCCTTTCCTATCATGTACTAGGAGATTGAGTATGGAAAGAGTATGGTATTTCTTTCACATTGGTGAGGACAGTCTAGAAGAATGTCCCCTACTGATTTGAGTAACCAGGTTTGGAGCTCAAAACCTCTCAGATTTGGGGTTTTGTTTTGTTTTGGTTTTTTTTAAGTTGGAATGAAAAATTTCTTCTTCCTCTGGTAGAAATGCAGGCCACTCCTCCCGTTTGTTATCCACAGTTCCAAGAAAGACCAAGCAATTCGATGATACTTATAAATTTGGTGATATTTATAAATAAAGCTAAGCAATGAGAGGCAATAACAAAAGAAGTTGGTGACTGAATTGTGTCCTTAATTTTTCAACAGAAAGCTATTTAAAGAAAGTTAAGTGACTCTGAACAGGGATTCTGAAAAACTTATTTTGTCATTTTTCTCTGTTAACAGAAAACAAAATGACAGAGCCCCAAAACTTGAATCCAGCAAAACGGTACCGGAGGCAAGATTGGCCTGGGGAGCTGTATGAAAATGGCTCATTTTATTTTGCCAAGAGACATCTGATTGAGAAAGGCTACTTGCAGGTTAGTGCTTCTGTTTTTCGTGCTCCTTAGAATAACACGTCTTTTGTTATAGAGGGTTCTGAATTCAATAATGTATTTCTATTTCTGATGGAGTTAGTATGAAGTAACAGCATGTTGACCTCAGGACAGTTTGCTTATTATGTGTAACTTAACAGTGCTAGCTGGCTAGGCCAGTTCCAGTAACAGCATTCTCCACAGCAAATAAATTTATACAAATAATATTGAGCAGTAAATAGCTGTAAGTCTAAAGCTATACAATGCTGAGTTTCACATCAGTTTGCCAGGATGTAAGTGCATAGGTTATAACTCGTTTTAGTGTAACTAAGGGTGTAAAACTGACCTTCATGCAGTATCATAGGCTTCTCATATAATCTATAAACTTGTATTCTTGGCCAGTTTAGTCTTATGCCAATTTTGTGCTGTAACTGAAGCAGTCTTTTTCCCTTTCCTGGTGTTTACCAGTGAGTAATGCAGAACAAATGTATTTACTTCAGCTTTCATTTTGTTCACCTACAAGTGTAGTCTCTTAGTTTTCTCATGCAAGACGAGTTCTCCATGTTACAGATAATTTCCAGTATTTGTCAGCAGAACTGAAAAAAAGCCCAATGTAGATATTTCCGTATTTCTAATGGGAATACCTTACTAGGTACGTCAGGAATACCAGGTTCTTTTTTCTCACTTTTCCAGATACCCCACTAATGCGGAGATACTAGCTTTAGGTGTCTCTAGTTTGCACAGACCCATGCAGTGCCAGCTAGTGCTGTGTGGACTTGCAAGCATTGATTTGGATAGCACAACTGCACTGAATTCTACATTTTATAATGGTTGGGCCCTCTGAGGATCAGGGCTTTTAGTTTTTTTTATCTACGTTGGGGTGTGATGGATATTTTTCCAATTAAGTCTTTGTGTAGATAGCAAACAAAAAAATAAGCATGCTCTTATTAAGCAAATGTGAAAGGTATTACTGTTTTACTGTATTAAAAGACCTAGTGAAATGGGTGTGATATAATGACTGTAATGCATAACATCTTTCTTGCACACTTTCTCTAGTTGTAAAATTAAAATACTTATTAACCATTGCCTATAGAAAGCTGTTTCAAATGCTTGGTTTGTGTCACTGGCAAAACATCACTACTGATGGTTCACTCAAATATAAGCTGCTGTGGCCACTATGTAGCCAGATACTTAGCTTTCATTACACGGTACTAAATTGTACAGTTTTGTGTTTGTATTAACCCAAGCAGAAAATTTTAATGGTTTCTATTTTATTTAGGGTGGTAAAATGGCCTACTATGAAATGCGTGCAGAGCATAGTGTGGATATCGATATAGACATTGATTGGCCTATTGCAGAGCAGAGAGTATTGAGGTAAAAGCACTTGTTATTCCTTTATTTCTTTGATATCACTCATTGTTTCAAAATGTGGTCATGTGAATTCATAATGTATGCAATGTAAGTAATCAAGATCAAAAATAGTTGGACAACTTTTTTTCCTCCCATCATTTCTTTTATCTCTGTTGAAATCATTTGAATTACCTTTGCTATATGTGTGTGTTTGTGGTGGTTTGGGTTTTTTGGGGGGTTTGGGGTTTTTTTGGTGTTTTTTTTTGTTGTGTGGTGTGCGGGGGTTGTTTTGTGTGTTTTGTGTGTTTTGTGTGTTTTGTGTGTTTTGTGTGTTTTTTTTTTAAGTCAGCTTGGGGAAAAGTATAAGCCCTGCTATACCACAGCAATGCGTTAGCATCATCTCTGGCTTTTCCAGCTGAATGGTCCTTGGCTTCCATGGTCTGGACCACATTTACTGATGCACATGACTGAGAGTGTTCATGTAGTGTTCATGAGTTGATTGCATCTTGTCAGCTGCCTTTTATTTGCAGCTACTCTGCACCTCTCTAAGGAAATAATGGGTGGAAACGGAATAAATTTTCTGTGCCTTTTTCATCCTTTACTTCATTTTGGTTTTGCCCCAGATGAATGCTACAGAACATAATGACTTATGCTAAGGAGATAAATCTCATCCTAATTTTTAAATGGAGAGCATAACTGAGCTGTCTTTTGGATCGTTCTGGTTTTTTTTCTTTGGAGAGGGAGAATATAGTTGAAGAGTGAAGATGATGAGAAAAGACATTAAGAAAAAAAGAATTTCAAAGCTGATTCTTCTGTCTGAAAATCACAATTGTATTTGAAATATTTGGGTTTGGAGTGTGCAAAAACTTCCATCCTAAAAAGATAACTTCTTTGTCTAGCTTTGGATATTTTGGCAAAGAGCCATTAAAAGAGGTGAAGCTATTGGTCTGCAGTATTGATGGATGCCTGACAAATGGTCGCATTTATGTGACAGAAGATCAGAAGGAAATGGTCTCCTACGATTATAGAGATATTGTTGGTATTGATCTATTAAAGAAAAGAGGAATCCAGGTAAGTGTTCTTCTGAAGTGTGAGGCTTTATTTCTGACATAACCTGAACATTAAAAGACTCTAAAACTGCAGCATAGAAGTTGAAGTTTCTTTAGAGTACTTGTGATCAAGCAGTGTAATGCATTGGTTTGGGGTTGGGACAAATGTTATTCTGGATCCCGTTGAGAACTTTCTCAAAACGCCTATTTTCCTCTATCTCATTCATAATTAGCTATAGCATCCTTCTCTTTTTGTCCTGGAAAAATGTGGGAAGATATTTTTATGGTGTTTTGCTAGCACCAATCATAGTCTTCTGTGTAGTCTAGACACTCCTTAATTAGAAGTCATCTTTACCAAGCAGGGATATGTTGTTACCTGCTGGTTATAGAAGAGGGAGAAATATCTAGGCAGATGACTTGGTTCATCCTAGATCATCCATGATTGTTGCAAAGAGGAGAGATCAACCCCCCCAAACACTTTTATCTGTATGTTTGTTTTAACCATAACTTGGGTGCTTTGAATTTATAAGAATGCAGTGTAAATGAAAAACTGGAACAACACAGATTGTAACGCGGATGCTGTTGTTATTGATTATCATTGCTGCCTCTAAATTCTGCTGATCTGAATATGTGTTTGTATTTATGTAAAATTAGCCTCCTGGCTATTTTTCATTGGTGCTGCTGCCTTTGGTATAGTTAGAAGAATTTTTGGGAGTAAGAACTAAGTACAGATTTAGGCTGCCTTCAAAGAACCTTAACTTAGTCCTGTTGCAGATAGAGATAGGCATTGGTAAGACAAAGGTAGCTATACCCCAAGTAGACTTCTCCAGATACATTTTTGGAGTTTTTTGGTTTGGTTTTTTTTTTTTGGGGGGGGGGGGGTTGGTTTTTTGGTTGGTGGTTTTTTTTTTTTTTTACAACAGGCTAGATGAGACATTCATGACGTACTTTGCAGCTGTTGCTGCCTTGGGGCAGTGAAATGGAGTAGATGGTTTTTCAAAACTCCCTCAGCTTCATTTTCTGTGAGGCAAAAGGGGAAGGAACCTTGTAATTGTTGGTTTGTTGCCTGTGGGAACCCATTTCCATACTTGCTGTGACTTGGAATCTTTCATTAAAAATCTCCTGGTCTTTGTGCCGCACTTCATATGTTTCTAGTATTTGTTGCTGTTATACTCTTGCTTTGTGCACCACTCCTGTTCATTCTGTACTTAAAATCAGTGTCAAGTATTTGTTAATATTTAAAAGCAATTAGGAAAGATAGGCTTATCCACAGCTTGGACAGAGAACTTAGAGGGGTCGTGTCTGAGATTCTTAAAAATACTGCTGTAATAATCTTCTGGTTTTAGCCCACTTTGTGCATAGTTTCTAACATTTCAAATTTGAAATGAACTTTCGCAGATTAATGTGCTATAATCATTCAGTCTGTTTAAAGGTATGTTGATGCTCTGAAGTCCTACTGTAAATAAAATGGTGTTACTGGGTAGAGGAGTCACAGAAAATACTTCATAATATTCTGGTTCTACAAATACTACAGACATCTTCCTTGGGAATTCTGTTATTCCCTACTGTGACTTAATTAGATGATACTGCGCTAGATAGTCAGCATGCCACTGTACTGTGATAGCCAGTATTTTATTTGGTACGTACTGCATTTAAAAAGACAAATGTAAATTTCTTTTTTTGAACATCAGGGAAGCCTGCAGAATAGTATTTCACTTTCCTAAAGGAACTGTAACGCAGTTTTGGATGCTAAACACTTTGTTCTGATTTTTGATTGAAGGCGGCAGTTACTCAATGCTTTTCTGATATCTGAGAGAGCTTCTGTGAGCAAAACTTCTGCTTTTTTTTTTTTTAACTTACATTTCCTATTTCTTTGTGTGTAGAATTGAACTTGACTTTGTTTTAATAGGTTCGACTCATCTCCGAAAGAGACTGTTCAAAAACACTGTCAGCCATGCAGCTGGGATGTGTAGCAAAAGTTAGTGCAACGAATAAATTACAAGTCCTGGAGGACTGGCAAAAAGACATGGGTTTGAGCTGGAAAGAAGTTGCTTACTTAGGTCAGTTTGGGGTTTTTTGGCAGTAAAATTTTACGTAGCATACACAAATATGAACTTCATGGTGCTGCTCAGTTTCAAAACACTTTGCTCTTTGTTAATACCCTAAACTTAATGGGACTGATGTGCGAACTACAGCACACAATCGCCAAAAGCAGGTATGTATTTTTAAGGCTTGCTAGGGTACAATCTAAGTATTAAAGGCATTGATGAATCAGTGTCTAATTTGGTAAGGGAAGTCTTATGTTTTTATAATGAGATTTAGGAAAGCTTTTGATATTACACAAGCATACAGTTGCAGCTCGCGATTTTGAACTGATTCTAGTTCATTTCAGATGGATATTGTATAGATTGCATTCTGAAATGGAGACAAGAAATGGACAGAATTAAAACTGAAAGCTGTACGATTTTGTACAAAACTGTATTTCATTGACAGCTTAAGTGTATAGTCCTGCAAATGCTTATTCAGTCACTCAAATAATTTTGCTACCTTTAAAAGTGCCATTCTCCTGCCTGTGTAAAGTGTGATCAGTGTTTACATGTATCACTAACATTTTCTGAGAACTGTCTCATACGTGCAAAGCGCTGTTGAGCTGCTGAGATGAAAATTGTGGCAAGAATAGATTTTAAAAAATAGATTAGTATGTACACAGACAAATACTGGGTTTGTTCAGTTTTTCCTCTCTGTGATATTTTGCCTTGTCTGTCATCTTTCTCAATAGGAAATGAAGAGTCTGATGTGGAATGCCTGAAGCAAGCTGGCATGAGTGGTGTGCCTGCTGATGCTTGTGCAGTTGCTCAGAAGGCTGCTGGTTATATTTGTAAAAGCAATGGTGGCTGCGGAGCTGTCCGGGAGTTTGCAGAACACATATTCCTGTTGTTAGAAAAAGTGAACTCTGCAAGAAAGCAAATGGAAGAAGTGAGTTCAGCA